>NC_081412.1:163055910-163275910 GCF_030272615.1 Cryptomeria japonica
TCACACATGAGTGCCGAATGTAGATAGGCACATATGTAGGGACACACTGTTCACACCCAAATTGTCACTGGACTTGATCAAAGTATAATGGGACTATAGTGTGGCTATACCGTCCCTCTAGAAGATGGTTCCTTTACATACAAAACAACTGCCTATGTATACTTGCCCACATATGCATCCTGAGGTAGGGTCTCCATTTGATAACCTCCACTGTCAATCTATCCAAAGTCACTCTTCAATGCAGAAAGTCTTTGAATCGCCACTCATGGGTAAGAGGATATGTAAACACCCTAGGCTTCTCTGGAACCCAATCAATGGGAACCCTAGCAAGCCTAGTGCACATGATGTGCTCAAGAATCCAAACCTGTAGCAGTGTGCAGGTCATCGGGCTTCATCCTTGTCCAAAAACATACTCTCCTAGGTCATGATAGAGGTGGGCTAACATGATCCACCCTAGGAGAATACCCTCCTATGTCTCTCCATAGAAATATTTGCATAAGTGAGACCTCCATGCATATGCGTGTCACGCCCATTAGGGCACACGACTAATGCAATGGTAGCAATCATCAACTGTCTCACTAATGGTACCTCACTAGTGGGATGTAAAAGCCAATTGATCATAATGCGGCCTTTTGTCTTACTGAGCATCTCTCTCAATACAATATATCTGCTCCCTCCTGTAGTCGATAGTAACGTGATCATCTAGGTACCTCATTGTCTCTCCTCTGATAGGAAGACGGAGTATGCGGTACACGTCCTCTAGAGTGATCGTGATCTCCCCTACATGTAGAAGAAAGGTAGAGGTATCTACATCCCATCTCTCCATAAAGGCCATCAACATCATAGGGTGGAACTTGATGGCAAGCATGGTCATCACATACCATAGACCTACTACGTGTAGAAACTCCCCATCCTCTGGTGTAAGCCTCAGAATCTGACTCCAGAGGCTTTGAAAGGTATGGCTGACAGTGTGGTCTCATATGTAGGGAAGAATTTGCAAAACGAAATAATCCAATCATCAGTAATCACTCATCAATCATCATAATCTAAACATCATTCTATCTATCAGACGTCTGATCCCATGCAATCCTTGATGACTTTGAGCAGGGAACAGGGTGCCCCTTTGGGACTAGAGCACCCTGGGAAGACCAGGGAACCTATATTGGACTAGAGCACACTGGGAGGACCAGGGCACCCTTGTAGGACCAGGGCGCCCTAGGAGACTATGGTGCCCAAATAGGGGGCATGCGCATGATCTTGACATTGACATCTTCAACACATCAAAATAGAAAAGTCAACAAAGAGTCAATGGAAGGTCAACTCACCCCGTTGAGCGGTCTACCGGTCAGCATGACCTGGCATAGGATCTCCATTCACGTGGGTCGCTTGGGTCGATGTCGAGGCATGATGGCCGATGTGTGGGCTCCTCTACAGTGAATAGTACCAAAAGTCAAAAAGTGACAAATGAAAGTGTCACTATCATGTTTATGAGATATGCACTTTTTCATTTTTATAATTTTAAGTTAAAAAACCCTAATTTTTCTCTTTTCACTTAATCTACCATAACTTGAGCTAGGGAGCTTCAATTTCATGCCATTAGCGGTATAGGAATCGTGAATTCTCTCTCTTGCTCCACATTTGTTCCATAAAGCGCTTTGATGTATAATTGAGCCTTGTTATGAACATATCTCATCAAGGTCTTTATCACAATTAGTTGTGGTAAACATGATACCTTGTTTCACCTCACTAATAAGAAAGCTGAAACAGAGGGGCATATAGCTACCCACAAATTTCATCACCTTCCTTAGTAAGAATTAGGTGATTTTTTGATCTAACATGTGGTTTTGTAGGGCGCGGTTCCTAACTGTATACAACAGATACCACTAGGGGCTTCATTTGGCAACTTATGGATATATCCTTTTTCAAATTAATGTTGACTTTTCTGTACTTTAGCTTGGATATGCATGTAGTGTCATATGACCGCTAAAGTGGGGGCTAAATGTAGTGTCATAAATTGTACACCCTCTCTAGGGTGGTACAATTCCACACTTGGTTTAGCACCCACCTTAGTGTGTTTTGCATCTTGCATTTTTAATCTCCTTTAATCATTTAATTCATTAATTTAATTAAATCTAAATTCATATTTCATCACTACATACATTATAAAGTTGGGTCCTTTACCCTAAGCGTGGCCCTTTTCATTTTATTCCTTCAATAAATCAATTAATCATAAACTCTAATTATGTCCTATTTCGACCCTTAAGGTCTGATTTCATATGTCAAAAAATCTTGGAATCAACTATAACTTTTGGATTCACTCTAATATCATCATATCTAATGGCCCTGAAAATTTGGTGAAAAGTTAGTCGGATTGAGTGCACTTTGCACTTGGTCCCTGACATTTTTCCCAAAATTTTGGGAGCATAATTCTATGATATTATAACGCTTAACCCCAAGAAATTGGTGGGAAATTCAAATCCTAGGTCAGCCTAAAGATGAAATTAAGATCCACAATTTCATACATAAGATCTCTCTTTCTTCATTTGAAGGAAAATCTAAGAACTAGAGAAGTTTGGAGCGAAGCAATCACAATGAGCCTTCTATGTAGTGAAAGAGCAGATCTTTTGGAGTCTTCAACAACATTCAACAAAACTTATCAAGCATTTATCAAGCATTCTTTTATCCATTGGGTTTTTTTTGAAGATGTAGGAAAGCAATAGGAGATCATCGGCTGAAGATTGACTTGTACCTCTCCCTTGGGGTTGGGTATGGTTTCATGTTGTTTCCATGTCTTTGTATGACCTTCATTATATCAATTTGATTTAAATTCATGCTTTAGATCACTTTGCATCATTAATTTAGGGAATTTACTTTGTCAATTACAAGCATTTAGGGTTTACTCTTTACTGTTGCTCTAGATTATTTGCATTCATCTTAGGATCTTGCACACACACAAGATTCTTGCACACACTATTTTACTATACAAATCGACTATTTATTGATGTGGAAATCACTGAAACAAGGGTTTGACTAAGGCAAAACCCTATTTTCAGCTATAGACATAGATTCGGGATCCGAATGTCACTATAATTTTCAGGACTAAGAAAGCACACAAACTTAGTTCCAAGGACTAGATCTCAACAAAAACCCCTGTGAAATGGGCATGGCACCCTGGTCCTCCTAGATTGAGGCAAGTTTTCATAGAACAACAGTTTGCAGTCTTCATATCCCAGTCTATCAGTCACAACTTATGGTCTGCAGAATCATGACAGGGGCGTAGCACTCTTGTCCTAGACATTTTGGCTCAAATTTATAGCACAGTTGCATCTCTGAATTTATCTCTTAATATGTACTTTTCAGCAGTATGTCAGTTATTCTCAGTTCCACATTTCCAGATTAGGGTTGCTTGTGCATACTTGTATTCTAGGTTAAATAATTCAAATTTATACTTTTCATTTCTCCTATCTCTCATTTACAGCAAGGGAATAGAAACCCTAAGAGGTAATCCTCAGCTCTCTCTTTCTCACAAGAAGTAGCCGAAGTGCGTTACCTCCCTAGGCTCTTTCATATTCCATGAGTGTGTACACGAGAGTGGAATTAGGGTTTGTTTTCTTAGTCTCACTTTTTACCCTACACATAATGAAAATGTATCAAAATGGTGCATATCCAAACCATATTCTGTCAAACAAACAAATGCCTTCATCATATCCACTTTTAGCAAAAAACAACCACTTTTGTTTTAAAAAATTGAAGCATGGTTACCAAATTTAGAAGCCCAACTACTCTGCTCAATGAACCAACTCAAACATGAGTCCAACTCGAAGTCCATTGTCATTGCCATAAGTCCATTGAGAGCTCAAGTGTGTTGTGGTGGTTGTGCCCTAGTATTTTGTAGCTAGGGTTTCAATAGAGATTCTAAAAGACTTCAAATGCTTATGAAAAATATTAAGGGCCGACAAAATAAAATACCTTTTGATATGCCATAAAAACTCGTGTTGAATAATTCACAAAGATGTCGTCGATTGGAATAATGCTTTCGACTAAAACCTTGTATCACAAAAATGATAATGCCATTTGACATTTCAAATTCAATAAAAAATTGACCAATGTGCACATGATGTCATATGATACTCAACCCATTGTAATGCCCCTTGTCTTTCACATTATGACAAATGCCATGGTTGAGATAGAGTCAAAAAAAATTTCAAAAGCCATTGAAGTTGCATTTTTGGTGGGACAATTAATCTCTTGCAAATACACATTTTGCTTATGAGTGACACAAGGTACTCTTAGGAATGCTAATAACTTTATCAATCCTTGTTTAAAATAAGTATTGAATGAATTTTAAAGCAAGTAACAAATAAGTCATTAATGCTTATTAAAAATAATAACCAATAAAGCATTTAACACTTAAAAGAGTATAGAGATGCTATCATGCAAGACGAGAATACCTTAGAAGTAATAACACCTGCAAGAAATTCATATTCATCAAGTATCAAACCCCATAATACTGCTAAAAAAATGGTAAGAATACATATATGATGAGTAGCTATGATCAGTTAGCAAGTTCATTACTAAGATGGATAATATATATATATATATATATATATATATATATATATATACATATACTTGTTATAATTTAAACTCTATGCTTTATCTTGATATGCTTGGGTGAAAGGGAAAGCGCCACACTGTTCTTTACGAGCAAGCTATGTTGCTTCCATTCCCTTTTCACGATATGATATTATATGGTTTTTATGTACATTTTTGACAGTTTGTTTATGTAGTTGCAGGTACTGAGCATCGAATCCATCTGAACCTGCTCTATGACCCAATGGTAAAGTGGAAAACTAGAGTTATCAGTTAGACCCTTGATGTGGCCATCATTCCTATGGGAACAAGATCCCTTTCAGGTACCCTTGCTTATTGGTTTCTCGGTCATGTCAGTGTTAGTCCTATTGGCCTTTCGTGTTTGTTAGTCTCAGTCTGTTACCCTTGTGTTAGTTTAATGTTTTATTAGTGAGAAGGTATTCATATTAATATATTAAAGATAATTGAATATTAATGATTAATTAATTAATATAATTGAAATTGCGCAATATCATATTTAGTTAATTACATTAGCTAAGTGATTTAATCTATTCTACTATTTTTTGAAAATAATTTATTAAAAGGGAATTAAATATTTATTATGGATTTTATTGTGCTCATGAAAAATTAATTTTAAAGCTAATTGTTTTCAAAATTCAAATTTGCATATGTGGGGAGTTAAAAAAAATAAAAAACTATTGAATTAATGAAGGTAATCTTACATGCTTTCTATTGAGGGATTTACTTTTTGGAAAAAGGATATCTTTTGCTTTTTGGAAAATGAAGGGGGAAAAGTTTTTTTTTGCCGTGAAGAATTCTTGAGGGTGAACTTCTGGGTTTTGTGGTTGTCTTTCTTTTCTTTACTGGATTTTGGAGGAAGCTCAAGATTATTTTTGCAGAGATTGAAGTTTGGTTTTTTTGGGGTTTTTGGTTGTTGTGTGTTGCCGAGGCTAGACTTTGAGGCTTCTCCTACAGATTTCATAACCAGGAGTGTTAAGGTAGGGGTTTAAAATTCTTGGGGTTGTGGATTTTATTGAAAGTTGAATTTGGCTTTGGAAATTCTCTTTGGAAAAATTAGATTGGTTTATTAGTTTCCTTATAAAAATCTTTTGTTAAAAGGATAGAAAATAAATTTAATTTGGGGTTTTATGGAAAGTTGATCTTAAATAGAAATCTCCTATGTTGAAGGGTTTGAATTTATAATTTTGGATTCGGATTTGGCAAAAATTGTTATAATCTTCTAGATTTATGTTCATGAAATGATACTGGGAAAGTTTTTAGAAAATCTTGGTTAATTAAAAAGCTGGAAATCGTTATATTGTAAGGAGGTTTATTATTATTAAATTCATTTATTAAAATGGTTTTTTTGGATCCAGTTTTAAAATATATATATATTTTTATTCGTTTATATTAATTTTTGGCATCGCGTGGGGAGCCAACCCACATGCATGGGCGACTCAATCCATGGTCGTGGGGAGCACCCACACTCTAGGCAGCTCTACCATGACCGTGGGGAGTTTCGACACTATGGGGAGCTTTCCCACAGTCGTGGGGGCGTCTCCATGGTATGTGGGGGACCCCTCATAGTCTGCACAATCTGCAGACTTTCTGTGTTGAATGTTATTGTTTTCCATTTATATATATATATATATATATATATATATATATATATATATATATATATATATATACTTTTATAAATTAAGATTTTTGATGTGGTTATATATAATAATAATAATAATAATAATAATAATAATAATAATAATAATAATAATAATAATAAAAATAATAATAATATAAAGAGGAAGATTTATTGATAAAGTTGTTTGTTTTTCTTTTAAACAAATATAGTTATTTTTTGTTAAATGTGGCAAAATTATTTTGTAAAATTACAAACGGGAAATAATTATTAAATAGTTATGTTCTCAAATTACGGTTCTGTTTAGGATTATATATGTATATATTTTCATATGAACATGGGTAATCTTTCATTA
This sequence comes from Cryptomeria japonica, assembly GCF_030272615.1. Taxonomy (NCBI): domain Eukaryota; kingdom Viridiplantae; phylum Streptophyta; class Pinopsida; order Cupressales; family Cupressaceae; genus Cryptomeria; species Cryptomeria japonica. The sequence continues at coordinate 163,062,498 of NC_081412.1, forward strand.
ATTTGTTGATGACCAAATATAATGATAGCAAAATTGTAGGAATGAATTACGGTTTCTTAAAAGTTTTGAATAATAAAATGTCAGTTTTATTGTGCAAATTATTAGGAATAAAAAGAGTTTTAATGGTTTAAATTTTGGGTTATTAATATTAATGTTAATTTGAATTAATTGATCTATAGATGATACTATGGTCTCTTTGGTATTTTATTATGATTGGATTCTCTTACGTTTGGCAATATGAGACCCTGTATTTGCCTTTGGTTATTGTCTACCACAGTTGGATACTCAGATATGTTGTGTAAATGTATTTTGGTTCCATAGGCTACGGACAATGTTTGATTTCCTATTTGTGTATGGTTAAACTTCATCATTTAATGTAATGTGATTAGTGTCTTGCACTACTTCTATGCTAGTCAATCATTCTTTGTTTGCATTGTTTCTCCTGTTTATAATCTTCTTCTAGCAAGTAAGTCAACCTTGCTATGGTAGAGGGGTCTTGACTCTTGGTGTGTTTTGTGTGTCGTAGACCTTGTGTTGTATTTTGGATTCCCAGGTGCAAGTCAAGGGGGAGTGAATTTCATTGGGGGTCGGGACCCAAAGTGGTCACCAGGGTAACTCAATAAGAGTTTTGTAATCAAGTAAAAATTTAAAATAATGAATTGGGGAGGGTAGCTAGTTCACATTAATAAAGATTAAATTGTTGCCTCTCTTATGTTCGGGTGCTTGTTTAGGATTGAGGTAAGTAGAGAAGCCCTGGAATGGCGTCCACTAATCTTGTCCCTTCGAAAGGTTGGTGTGGTCCACTAGTGTTTGTGTGGGGGCCGAGGGTTGGTAGAGGTCACCAGGGTAACCCAGGAAGGGGGTCAAGACCTAGTGAAGACTCACCAGGGTAACTCATGACAACCTAGTGATGACACTCTTCCCTATCACATACCTATTGGTCTCTCTTGGATTTACCCTTTTGTGGATTGCTTGGGCCTCTGGAAGTTGGTTGATTTACTTTTGGGTTCCTATGATTTTAGCCTTGTGAATCTCTTGTGACAGTAGTCTTGTGAGCCTCGTGTGAGTGATTTGTATCTTCTTGTATTTCCTTCCATCTCTTGGGTTTGGCTGATACCTCCTAGCACGAGGGGTGGACCTGAAGGTACCACATGGTTGGGTGGAGTGCTCTTCACACCCATTGGGTTTTGGTTTTTCTTGCATCTTGTTTGTGATGGATCATGGGAAGATTGAAGACTTTCATTATGTACCAAACTCATGTATTCACTCCATTGTTTGTACTCACAGAGATTTTATCCTTATCGATACTTTGGGATGTAACCGATGATGATACGTATATTGTCATGGCAACATATTATGTATCATGATCCTTTGTAAAGGACAATGTTATCATATTTTAGAAGTTTCATTTGTTCTTATAAGTATGGTTAATGTTATTTTGAGTAACATCATTGTGGAGCCTTGAGGACTACTGCAAGTCATTGTTTGTGCATCTTTTAATTATCATGTTGTTTCATCTTAATCCATGCATTTTTATGGTTTATCTTATTTATATATATATAAAAATTATTCGCATTTTCATTGTTTTAACTATTTATGTCCTCTAGACCTCATAGCGGGGTGTTACAAACATAAAGCACTAGAATGATGAATACAGTCATAAGAAAATGCCAAGGATGCTCAAAGTAAATACCAATATTCTTGTCATAAATCCCAAACCAATGTCAAATGGGCAACAGGACATCCATCAGACCGAGACTCTCACTTATAGGGTCGCTCTATTCGTAGTCGGCATTATGACTGATAGAGACACTTAGAGAACGTGCCCCTAGACTACACATGTTTACCTTTACATATGGACATTCTTAGACATGTTGTTTATATTTATATATACTTTATTAGACATGTTTTTTTACCTTTATATACATTTGATATAATTTATGTTTGACATTTATACATGTTTGACGAGACATCATACATACATTTTATGGGATTTACTTATTGACATGTTTATTTGATGATGTTTTATATATATATATATATATATATATATATATATATATATATATATATATATATATATATATATATATATATATATATATATATATATAGAGAGAGAGAGAGAGAGAGAGAGAGAGAGAGAGAGAGAGAGAGAGAGAGAGAGAGAGAGAGAGAGAGAGAGAGAGAGAGAGAGAGAGAGAGAGAGAGAGAGAGAGAGAGAGAGAGAGAGAGAGAGAGAGAGCATGTAGATTAGAAGTTTATTTGATATTGTGAACTTATATTGATTAGATATTTATACATGTATGTGTACAAATTAGACATGTTTATATATATGTTAGATGTTTAAATATATACATACATTTATAGATAATCATTTAAAGACATTTCATGTCATATCAAGATTAAATAAAAGGTGTTTTAAAAATATGTTAGATATTTATATATACGTCTTTAAGATGCCTCATTATAAAAATTAGATGTTCAAAAATCTATGAGAGATTAGGTCCATGTTTATGGATTAGATGTAAATTTATATCTTTGTTTATATTGATCTTTAATTAAATCTATTTAAATTTTTTTCTTGAGAACAATATATGTTAAATACATCCCCTTAAGCCATTCAATTATATCCCCAAATTTTTCTCTCTCCATGTCCTAATTGTACATCCCCTTACTTGTCATTTCAATTGCATGCAATTACAAACACAATTGATTAATTTGCAAACTCAATTGATTAATGTACATACTGTTGGCAATTTGGAATTGATTATGTGTTGCATTGATATTTTGTCATTGATGGCAACACTGATTGTTTTAGATGTTTATCGGTTTCCGATTGGTTCCGGTAGAGTGGTTGATTATGATATTGATCTGGTAGGATCCTACATGCTTTGGTTTGTGGAATTGGTTTGGATTTGACATTCATGCTATTAAGATGTGTATCACGATCAGTTGGTTCGAGATTTAATGACTCCGGAGCTATAATTTGTTCTAGTAAGCCTTTTGGTCACCGGTAAGGGTTTTACCGACAAAGCTTTGTTGAATTTCTTTTGATGCTTGTGATAAGTGGTATTGGTGTGACTTCTAGATGGTTTTCAAGTTTTTTTTTTTTATCTTGTTCGTATTCCAGTTCATCGGTGGTGTTGGATTTGGCTTATGGCGACCTATTTTGGGTCCGGTGTTATCTAGGTTATGGACTAGTTTCTGTAACGTGTTGGAGGATGTTCTTGATCGTTACCGACAAGATTTAATGATTGGTTTACATTGTTTTTGGCCTAAGCCAACTTGGTTGATCATTGGATTATGGGTTTATGTTACGAATTTATTGTATTATCTTTTAGGTGGCCAACCTAATTGTTTAGTCCTGGGTTGGTATAAATATGATGTAAGATCTCTTTGTAGATCATGGGTTGATAGGTCATGGTTATGGGATGATCTGTGTATGAATAATATTGTAATTATATGCAAAAGGTTTGGTTGATCATAGGTGATTGAAATGGGTTTGTAAGAGAGATTTAAGGGCTCTAGTATTGAGCTTAACCAGAATTGTACTTGGGCATAGGAGATGCTATACTTGCAGTCCACTCTTCTTTCTGGATTGTAGTTTGATGTTTATGTAGTCAGTGAGGCACCTTTTTGTGATGATAAGTGCACTCTAGGCTATTGGACTTCCTACACATGTAGTCCCCTCATATTGTAATCACTTACTTACTGCAGAATTATTATCTGACTGTGGGTAGGCTTCCCACGGTGGTTTTTCCCTTTATCGGGTTTTCTAAGTACAAATATTGGTGTCATGTGTTTTGGATGGATGGTCATTGTTTTGTGATTGATGTTTATATTTAAATGCTTTATTAGTCATTCTAGTATTTGGTTTATACATTCCGCTATTAAGTTTATGTGTTCTGGTAATAACGATTTAAATGCTTAAAGTTCTATAATCCCGTGACAACTGATTCACCCCCACACTCTCAGTTGTCCTATGGTTATCTGAGTTGTCTAACAATTGGTATCAGAGCTTGGTCCTCTTTGTAAAAGATTAACCACTTGAGAAAAATCCTATGACATTTAACAGTTCAAGTTCATCTACTATAGTTGTTCAGAGAGAAATTTCTAGGCTTGATGAAACAAATTATAGGGTATGGAAGATTCAGATGGAGATTCATCTAAGATATCTTGGAAAGAAGATTTGGGAGATCACTGAGAATGGTGTTACACCATTTAATCCAACATCTGACAATCCTCCTTTGGCTAGTTTGGATAAAGAGCTTGAGAATGATTGTAGAGCTAGAGAAGCCCTTATGTGTGCACTTTCTGATCAACAAATTATGGGACTAACTGAAAAATCAACTGCAAAGGCTATATGGGACAAATTGGAGACTCTGAATGAAGGTGACCCTACTATTAAATTGATAAACTTGATGGTTACCGGGTAAGGTATGGAAATATGAAGATGGAAGAAGATGAAAGGATTACTGCTTTTATAGAGAGAGTTAATGAGATTGTTTGGGAATTCAATGTTGTGGTGGATCTCAGAGCGAAGATGAAATAGTTTCTAAAGTACCGAGAGCTTTGCCATCGAATTATAATATGAAGGATACTGCACTTAATGAGCTTACAACTATGGAACACCTCTGTTAATAGGGATACCTTGGTTGGGAAAAAATCTGCTTTTGAGCTTGAGGAATTTGGACCTTCTGGAGCTCTTAAATCTGAACTTGCTTTTCATGCATCTACATCATCTACCAGAAAGAGTGATCAGAAATATTTATATGCGAAGGAACTAGAGGACATGAAGAAAGAAGATGAAGAGTTTTATCAACTTGAAGCCTTATTTTTGAGAAGAGTACCTAAAGGACTGATAGGAAGTAAGTATGAAGGAAAATCTCCTTTTAAATGCTCTGCATGTAACAAGATAGGTCATTTTGCATCTAGATGTCCTGAAAGGAATTCAAGATTTGAAGAAAGAGCTAGAAGATATTTTAGGCCTAATCATGATTATCAGAACAACCATAAGTACAAGAGAAACAAAGATAACTCATGCTACTACGCGGATGAGGAAGGTGTGACTGATTTTGATGATGAATTGGCACAAGATTCAGCTAGTGGATCCGACAATGAAAAGGAATGGGTACATTTGGCTATCAAGGAAGCTGATTCAGTACTTGGAGAGAAGGCCCTTGCTGCTAAAACTGAAGACAAGGATGAATTGGTAATTGACACTGGATGTTCACATCATATGACTGGAGATAAAAGGATGTTCTTATCTATCCAAGAATTTGAGGGTGGTCTAGTTAGATTTGGAGATGACAAAGCATGCATGATCAAGGGAAAAGGAATAATATCATTGGACAATAAGTATAACACTAATAATTTTTATCATGTTGAAGGTTTAAGGCATATTATTTTGAGTGTAAGACAATTGGTGGATAAGGGATTTCAGTTACACTTCAAGGATGGAAAATGCAAGATTACCAACAAATCTGGTTTGGAAATCGCAACTGGTACACAGACTAAAGGTAATATATTTCATTTGAACTCTAGTGAGAATACATGTTTAATTAGAAAATTTGATGAGAGTTGGCTATGGCATAAGAGGTTGTGTCATGTGAATTTTGATTGCATTGTAAAGATCAGTTCTACTAAGGCAGTTAGAGATATACCTAAGAATGTAAAGCCCTATAATCTGGTATGTAAGGAATATCAACTGGGAAAGCAAGTCAAGATTTCTCTTAAGGGTATACAAGACACATCTAATGATGTTCTTGATCTTATTTATACTGATTTGTGTGGTCCTACTAGAATCAAGATTTTTCAGTGTGATAGATATTTCATGCTAATCATTGATGATTATTCTAGAATGATGTGGGTTACTTTTCTATGGGAGAAGTTTGGAGCATTTGCGAAGTTTAAAATCTTTAAAGCTAAAGTTGAGACTGAAACAATTTTGAAGATTAAATGCTTAAGGTTAGATTAGGGTGGATAATTCACATCCAGTGAATTTAACAACTATTGTGGGAAGAAAGGGATAAGGAGACAATTGTTTGCACCTCAGACACCTCAGTAGAATGGAGTCATTGAAAGGAAGAACAAAACTATATTGGATGCAGCTAGAACCATGATGATGGAAGCTAATATTCCTCATATCTACTATAGAGAAGTTGTAAGCACGACAATATTTACATTCAATAGAGTTCATAGTAAAGGAGATATCGGTAAGACACCTTATGAGTTATGGTTTGGTCATACACTGACAGTTAAGTATTTTAGAATCCTTGGTAGTAAATGCTATATCAAAAGGGATGATTCCATTGGAAAGTTTGTTCCTAGATGTGATGAAGGAATATTTATTGGTGATTCTAATGAAAGAAAAGCATATAGATGTTATAACCAAAAATTACAGAGAATTGTGTAGAGCACAAATGTAAAAGTGGATGAGCATAACAAAAGTCAAATCAAAACTTATGAGAGAGAGCCGACAGTGGAAATTATCATAACTGAACCTATAGCACCTATATTGGAACAAAATTTTGAACCAGTAACTCCAGCAGTATTAGAAAATTCAACAGTAATTGAAGATCAGGAGAGAGGAACAAAAAATCAGAAAGACTCCTAGGTATGTAAGGTTGAATCATTTTGAAGATTCTATCATTGGAGATAAAAGCAAAGGAGTGATAGCAAGAAGTTGGTTGGCAGTTGATGAGGTATGTTTTATTTTTGAAGTTGAATCGACATCAATAATTAAAGATTGTAAAGATGAATATTGGATGAAAGCTTTGAAAGAAGATTTAGATCAGATAGAAAGGAATAACACATGGACTTTAGTTCCCCTGTCTATAAATAAGAATGTTATTGGAACTAAATGGGTTTCTAGAAATAAATTGAATGAGGATGGACAAGTTGTGAGGAATAAAGATAGATTGGTTTGTAAAGGATATTCTCAGAAGGAAGGAATTGATTATGGTGAAACCTTTGCACCGGTAGTTATGTGATAACTCTGTTACTATTGATAGATCAAAGAATCCCGTATTTTATTCTAAGACAAATCACATATCTATCAAGTATACCTTTTTGAAGGAGAAGGTGGAAGCAAATGATGTTAGACCGGTTTATGTGAACACTAAAGAGCACATTTTAGACATTTTCACTAAAACTTTGCCTAAAGAATCATTTGAGTTCTTCAGAGACAAGTTGGGGGTTTCTACCCCTTTGGTAGAGACCTGAGTGATGTTGATTGGCACCAGTTTGATATGCATTATCAAAGTTATTACTCATTCCAAATTGATGTGGTGGTGCCTTTACTCAGGTGGAGTAGTCAACTGTATGTTTCAAAGGATTTATAATTTTTCTTTGATGCTTTATGCCAAATTTTTGGCATTGATGTCAAATGGGGAGAGATATATGTGAAAAATAGAGCTTAACAAAATATCAGTCAAAAGAGAGTTTGGTTCAGAACTTCATTACTATATCATTTTGTGGGAGATTCTTGGCTGTCTTCCATTGGGGGAGACCTGTTTGACATTTCTTAGCACTTGGATGTTTTTCACATCTAGTGTTGCCATCAATGCCAAAGGGGGAGATTGTTGGCAATTTGGAATTGATTATGTGTTGCATTTATGTTTTTTCATTGATGGAAATGCCGGTTGTTTTGGTTGTTTAATGGTTTCTGATTGGTTCTAGTAGAGTGGTTGATTATTGTATTGATCTGGTAGGATCCATGTCATTCGATAGAATCCAATATGCTTTGTTTTGTGGAATTGGTTTGAATTTGTCATTCATGCTATTTAGATGTGTATCACGATCTGTTGGTTCAAGATTTGATGACTTAGGATCTATCATTTGTTCTAGTAAGCCTTTTGGTCACCAATAAGGGTTTTCTCGACAGAGCTTTGTTGAAGATCTTTTGATGCATGTGATAAGTGGTGTTGGTGTGATTTCTAGATGGATTTCAGGATGCTATTGGTTATCTTGTTCATGTTCTAGTTCATCGCTGGTGTTGGATTTGGTCTATAGTGACCTATTTTGGGTCTGGTGTTATCTAGGTTATGGACCGGTGTTTGTAATGTGTTCGAGGATGTTCCTGATGCATTACCGACATGATTTAATGATTGGTTTATATTATTTTTGGCCTAAGACAACTTGGTTGATCATTGGATTATGGGTTTATGTTATGAATTTATTGTATTATCTTTTAGGTGGTCGACCTAATTGTTTAGGTCTTGGGTTGGTATAAATATGATGTAAGATCTCTTTGTAGATCATGGGTTGATAGGTCATGGTTGTTGGATTGATGAAGATTGTAATGAATGACTTCATATGTTGTCATTGATGGAACATGTATACACACAAATATGTTCACATTGTCTACCGGTATTACTTCTAAAGTTACTTGTATTACAACCGGTATTGGAAGTTTAGTTAATGATGGTTTAGAGAGTGTCAAACCGGTACATGTAGATAACCAGTATATGAAGGAATGAATTGACACCAACCTGAAGATTCAACGGAGACCACCAAACAAGAAAATAGAGGACAATTGATTTACATGTTGACAATGACTAACTCTAACCAGTATCGGTGTTCCAACTGGTATTCATTGATTGTGTGATGAGTTATCACTGGTTGTGATGAGTTATCACCAGTCGTGATGAGTTACCCCTAACCAAAAAATTTTGGTGGTAGTTTGTGATGAGTTATGTTTGATTGTCCAGATACACTGCACCTAGGAAATTGTGATATAATTTCTAAGCCGACATGAAATCTAAATGTCTATATAATGACATTATGATGATCTATTTCATAAGAGATGATTTGATGCAAAGATATGTGTTCTTAAAGGATTTGCAAAATATGTTGGTGATGTAGTTTTGAGTGCGCAAAAGAGGATCTATTCAAGAAAGTTGTGCTACTTCTAGATCACACCACCTATTGTTTTCTGATCACTACAATAGTCAAATCCCCTAACTAGGTAAGCTTTAACAAGCTTCATTGTACAAATCCTTTAATAAGGTGATCCATTAGTTTGGATTCAAAAATCCTCTACGGAGGTTACTCCTAACAGGGTACTACCTTTAATAGGGTATAGCTCCTAACAGAGCTTTGGTATTTTTAATAGGATTTGCTCCTAGCAGAGCACTTTTGTAGACCTTAATCGGTCAATTACCTATTACTACAGATAGTTAACTTGTGAGTCCCATCTCACCGTGGTTTTTCCCATTTAGGTTTTCCATGTATAAACACTCATTTTATGGTGGATGTTTTACTTATTGTGGATGCTTTAATATCATTTTGGATTGCATGCATAATGTTTAGTAAACTTGTTAAGTACCTCAACCTGTCAGTGTTTAAAGTAGTATTTATTTTGCCATCACTGATTCATCCTCCCCTCTTAGTGCTTTATAAGTCTATATATATTTCTATTTGAGCCTAACTTCCTTAAGGTTTAATCACTTGGAAGGAAACCCTAAAGCCACCATGGGGGATATGAGCTACTTTCAGATGGCTAGAGTGCTTGAAGCTACGAAGGAAGAGATTGAAACCCTAAGGGACAAATTTAAAGCTTCACAAGTCAAAAGGAGAGAGCTGACTGAACAACTATTGGAAATATCTGATAATCGTTCTTCAGATGAAACTAACATTAATGCATTAGCTGAAGAAGTTGAAAAACTGAATGGTGAGAAGTTAAATCTGAGAAGAGAGTTAGAATCCCTAACTATCCACATGAGTCAAGAGCTGGAAGCTAGGAGGGCAGCTGAAGACCTTGTCAAAGAAAGAGAGGATGAGATTTCTAAGATCAAACAAGAGAATGCAACCTTGCATGAACATTGGCATGAAGAGAAAGAAGAAAAGGAGGATTTGCAGCTAGATCTTGAAATGGCATCATCCCTAAGAGAGACTCTTAGAAAACACAATGAAAATCTTACCAGAGAGCTCACTGAGGCTAATGGAAAGCTAGAAAAGTTCAATAAAAGTTCTTCTATGCTGGATGAGAAGATCCAATCATAGAGGATGAAAGGTGATACATTTGGACTAGGCTTTAACACATCTGAGAAAGGAGAGTCTTCTAGTACAAAGAGCAACATTCACAAGGACAAAATTGCTTCTAAGGTTAACAAGCCTACCGATAAGAAAGTTTTTAAACCTGTTTGCTTTGTCTGTCATAAACTTGGACATACTGCAAATGTATGTAGAAAAAGACTTAATGAGAATACAAGATACAATGCAAATACTAGGTATGTATCTAGGAGATTTGAAGGTTATTGTTTTACATGCAAAATGTATGGACATAGATTAGTTGAATGCAGATATGGAGAAAATAATCTAGTACCTCACATAAATCCAAGACCTAATGGTAATTGGAGGAGAACCTATGACAACCGGGGTAACATGAACTGGCAGAGATCCTATGTCAACCGATTTAGTCAATTTGAGATGGAAAAGGTAACTAATGTCATTTGCACCATTTGTAACAATTATGGTCATGTGGCTATGAATTGTAGAAGGAGAACTAGAAGAGGCAATGTAGGACCTTGGAGATCATCTAGAATGGCCTGCTATCATGTTCATAAACTGGGACACATGGTGAAGTTCTGTAGAACCAGAAAGAACAAATCGGTTAATCATTCTATAGATCACAAAGGTAAGAAGAAGGTTAATATTGAGAAAACCAGAGAAGAGATGAATCGAATCTGGAAAAAGAAGAGTGATGATATACTTGTAGAAGAACCTAATCTTTCACCTAATGTGGAGAGAATCCTACACCAGTGAATTGAGCCTTTCAATAGGGCTAAGGGGAGCACAGCGGTAAATCTACTTCCGAACCCCTTGAAAGGTGAGTGGTAAGAGAGTTTTCATTTTGAGTTATTATGTGTGAAATCTTGATATCTTTGTCAATCAATTTTTTGAAAATTTATCAACTAGTTTTACACCTGTTAATATTGAATGTATCATCAAGTGGTGTATTAGGGTTTGTAAGCCTAGTGGTTGAGCATTTAATGTAGTAGGCAAAAAGGATAATTTTTTTTTTACTATGTTATCTTTACCCTAAATGCATTCAAAAGAGAATTCTTGAGCACTTGTAGAGAAAAGAGAGATTTGCTAGCTAGTCTTAGACAAATTTGTACTGTGAACTTTGTGATTGAAACTGATTAGTGAAGGCGGAACTGGTGTGCATTTGAGTAATCAACCGGTAACTGAGGCAACGCGTGAGAATTAAGGTATTTCTTTGTAAATCCCTTTTTGAATCAAGTTTGTTTGAATGGCTTCATCATCTAAGAAAGTAGAGAGACTAATGATCACATTAGAACCTATGGAGGTTGTGGAATCAAAACAATTGGTGTCTTACAATGCTTTATCTCAAGTTCCTGACGGTGTCATTGTAAAAGGTGATTTCTCTAGCTATATTGATTGTAAAATTGAAGATTTAGGATCACTATAAATTTATTCTCAATTGAAATCCCTTTGAGATAAGAGTGGAAAGATTCAACCCGAGTATATTAGGGTTTATGAGAAGGGTTTTCATAATGCAACTTATTTTATGGAGGATTTTGAAGAAGAACACATCAGAATCATTCTAAGTCATGTTCATGGTGAAAACATGTATCTGGAAAGGACACACACTACAACTAAGGAAGCTATCCATGCTGTGACTGGTTTTTGGTCAATCGACGAAGTTCCCAAGTTGAGGCGAATTTCTAAAGAGATTATAACCACTTTAACCTCATCTACCTCTGATGGGCGTGCATTTTTTGTTAACAACATTAAGGACCCAATGGTTAAACTGAATACTATGGTTATAGGCTACAAGATATTCTATTCCAGTAGATTGAATAGTATGCCATCTGCAGCAGTGCACACAACCTATAAAATGATTGCTGAGAACACATATTATGACCTATGTGAGGCCATAAGGAGTCAATTGATGTTGAATCTATAGTCAATTAAGAAGGACAACAGTCAAAAGTTTAAATTTGGTCAGTTATTGATTGGTTTACTCTTTTACTTTCAGAATTTCCTACCGGGAATTGGTGATATTGAATGGTCTAAAGACCTACTAATAACTGCTTGGATCAAGAACAACATTAAGGCTATTAAGAAAACTCTCTTTGCTACAATGAATAAGTATTTCAATGAATTTCAGAAGAAAATGAGTATGAGGGTAAGACTACCTGAAGATGTGGTGAAAAACTTTGCTAAGAACTTCATTTCCACAGTCACCATTGATTTCTGTTTGATGGAAACTATTGAACCAAGAAAAGATGAAATGGATGACATGAGATATGAAGTCAATTATGACTTATTGATTGGTTATGCCAATAATCTATTGGCATCTTCAGTGGACAAGAAGAAGAAAAGACTGGATACTGTTGAGGAGAAAACTGCAAAAGCTGTAACTAGTAGTGCTCCACCCAGTAGTGGTAAAGGGAAAAAGAAAAAGGCCGAGCAAATGCCTCTGGTGTCAACAAGTACTAGAGTGACACAAAGTGTCCAATTTAAAAAGGAACCAACACCTAAGGTATACATAAAGAAGCAGACTGCAACAAAGAAAAGAGGTTGACAATTGATTCTTCAAGCAGAATTTGATGATACCGACACTGAGGAGGAGCCAAAGAAGGTAAAGGCAATTTACAAGAAGGCCAAACTAGTTGAAGCCACCTCTCAGCAGAGTATTCCCATTAAAGCTTTGTCTTACAAGCCTATGACTGATTTTGAGAGAATGGTAAAGACATTGGGAAGGAATAGATTTGATAATATTAAAAAATGTTTTGATTCATTCAATGAAGATCAGAAGGAACAAATTGTTCAATAGGTAATCAACTATTTTTGTCATTACAATCGATTACCTCATGATCTTAAGAAGGATATTTCTGATTCTTCATATTATATTCTCTTGAATAAATAGGAAGAAGCTGTGAAGAAAGAAAAAAGAAATTATTGATAATGCGTTTATTCAATATTTTCTTGATTTGTCTAAAGATGAGTTAATTGCATTACTTGATAAACACAAAACACAATTTCCTTTTAAGTCAAGGAGATTAAAGATAATAAGTTGAAAGATGCAATCTGTTGAAGTTGAGACTCATCAGATAGCAAGGGACATTCAAAAAATGCATAAACTGATAGAGTCCCAACGGGCTAATGAGCAAGATATTGTGGAAGGACCGGAAATGGATGAGGAAGAAATATTACAAGCTGATATTGTCTATCCCATCAAGAAGAAGGATGACACTTCTTCCCAACCGGCAATTTTTGTTGATGACATACAGGATACCATTGATCTATCTCGCAATATTATTGAACCAGATAATCAACCACCTGTTATTACTGATTCACAGGATAATGCAATGGATATACCAGCAACTCAACCAAGTGTGGATATTTCACCCCCATTGGTAAAAGATCAACAAGTGAAATCACAACTCCCACTAGTTTCACAGGCTACCTAAGAGAAACCTACAAAAAAAGTTGCAGAGAAGTCCTCTGAATAGGAAAAGGAGAAAGAACAAGAGGAAGAGAAAACTGAGAAGATGAAATCTGCTGAACCAGAAAAGGCATTACTCAAGTAGTAGAATGATGATGATGATGACTCATTTGGCATCAAAGGGCCTATAGATATTGACAATATGAGTGCATAAGAATTATTGGACATTGCAACTGTGATGTAATCTCGAGCACAAAAGAAGAGGCTTAAGGAACAGAGGAAGGAAGCAGAAACTATCCAAACTGTTGTAGAGATTTTGAAGTATTCTATCAGAGACGGTTATAGGGAACTTGTCAACTCCTATTGACAAGCTTGGCCAATTGGTTGTAGATGCTTCTGACCAACTCAAGTCCCTTGAGGAAGTAGCTCAGACTATGGCTGAGAAAAACTACAAGAAGAAAAGAGGAGAACAAATAATGAAAAATATTGATACATGGAAGATTACCTTATCCTGAACAAAGATCTTTTGAGAAAATCTATTGAGACAGGAGGTAAAATTCTAGCCTACACATCTAATGTTTCATTTTTTTATGCTGATATAGTTAAGAAGCAAACATAGACAAAACTAGAATTGGAAAAGATATGTAATAACTACATACCTTTACAAGACTCAGTCTTAGCTTTTGGCAAATTTGTGGATGATTTGCAAAATCGGTTAGATGTCTATGATTATGAACAGGCTAAAAGACCCCCATCCTTGAAAGAACTAAAGAATCAGTTAAGACCTAAAGTGGACATCTTACAATGAGTATACAAGTGTGCATAAGTGGTTTTGGTGACTCCAAAGATGAGTACAATTGATGCAATGAAATAATTTTTTGTATAGATTATGACAACCATTGATATCATTGAAACTTTACTAAAAACATGGGAAAATAATTTTTCTCACATGAAGATTACTTACAGTGACATTTTCTTGAAAATTGAAGTGAACACTCCTTAATACAGATGTTTAAGTTTTTTTATATGTAAACATTTGATGCAAATTTTGCTATATATATATATATGTATTTTACTTTTCAATTTGGCATTGTTGTCAAAGAGGGAGTAGAAATATGTTTGTACAATTTTTGTAAGCACACTTAGCTGTAATGTTGTAAAATTTTCTAAGTGTTGCCATCAATGCCAAAGGGGGAGATTGCTAGCTTGATGATGATTGTAATGAATGACTTCATATATTGTCATTGATGGAACATGTATACACACATATGTTCACATTGTCTACCGGTATTACTTCTAAAGTTACTTTTATTACAATTGGTATTGGAAGTTTAGTTAATAATGGTTTAGAGAGTGTCAAATCTATACATGAAGACAACCGGTATATGCAGGAATAACTTGACACCAACTTGAAGATTCAACAAAGACCACCAAAGAAGCAAATGGAGGACAATCGGTTTACATGTTGACAGTGGTTAACTCTAACCAGTATCAGAATTCCAACTGATATTCATTGATTGTGTGATGAGTTATCACCGGCCATGATGAGTTACCTCTAACCGACAAATTTTGGCGGTAATTTGTGATGAGTTATGTTTGATTGTCCAGATACAATGCACCTAGGAAATTGTGATATAATTTCTAAGCCAACATGAAATCTAAATGTCTATACAATGACATTATGATGATCTATTTCATAAGAGATGATTTGATGCGAAGATAGAAGTGTTAAGTTGTTGAAGGCATTACAGAATATGTTGGTGATGTAGTTTTGAGTGTGCAAAAGAGGATCTATTCAAGAAAGTTGTGCTACTTCTAGATCACACCACCTGTTGTTTTCTAATCACTACAATAGTCAAATCCCCTAACCAGGTAAGTGTTAGGGTTTCAAGTAGATCCGAAGCAAATATGTACTAACAATTATATGTAGATCTAAATACAAAAGATAAAGAAATAAAAGAGGACACAGATAATACAAAGATTTAACGTGGTTCACCCAGAATGGGTTACGTCCACCATACACAGTCGTCCAATCTTTCTTATTATCTAGCAAAATAGTACATCAACCTTACAATGCCTTAAGCATCCCAGCCGCTTATAACATGCATTTTTAGGGCAACAAACAAAGTCGACCTTTTTAGGGCAAAGTGTACAGTACTTTGCTGATCAGTCGCCACATATCAACAATCTCCCACTTGGAGACTGATCAGGCTCCACACCAAACAATCTCCCACTTGGAGACTGATGCTAGACGACACCACTGTACTTACAGCATTCACTAGATAAAACACTGGGACTCGACTGGTATAAATTCCACAATTATCAATCAAGAAGACCAACATAAACTCATGAAGAAACCAGCTTCTCCTGTGGAACTACCTTCATGAACATATCAGCAGGATTCTCACTTGTGTGAATCTTCTCAAGCCGTAACTGACCCTCCTCCAAAATAGTCTAGATGAAGTGGTACCTGAGTTGAATGTGCTTTGTCCTTGAATGAAAAGCATAGTTCTTCGCAAGATGAATGGCACTCTGGCTATCAGTATACAATGGGTGATCCTCTTGTGTCTAACCCAATTCCTCCAAAAAACATTGTAACCAAATCATCTCCTTGCTGGCTTCTGTAGCAGCATCATACTTAGCTTCAGTGGTTGAAAGTGCAACAACCTTTTGCAGCCTAGAAATCCAACTGACTGCAGTTCCCCCTATAGTAAAAACATACCCTGTAGTACTCCTCCGTGAATCAATATCACCTGCCAGATCAGAGTCAACAAATCCACTCAGAGTAGCATTAAATACTTTGAAACATAATTCCTTTGTAGTAGTTCCTTTCAAATACCGAAGAATCCATTTCACAACATTCTAATGTTCCATACCCAGATTACTCATAAACCTGCTCACAACTCCCACTGCATGTGCAATATCTGGCCTTGTGCATACCATTGCATACATTAGACTGCCAACAATTGATGAATACAAGATGTTAGAAATTTTATTTACGTCTTCATGTGCCTTTGGGCACATCTCCTTAGTCAATTTGAAATGACTAGCCAAAGGTGTAGTAACTGCTTTTGCATCCTGCATGTTCAATCTTTTCAAAACCTTCTTTATATACTCACTTTAGGATAAATTCAAGGTTCTATTTTTTTTGTCCTGTGTAGTTCTCATACAAAGAATTTGCTTAGCTACACCCAAATCCTTCATAGAAAATGACCTGGCTAATTTCTGTTTAAGATCATTTATGTGTTGCATGTTAGACCCAGCAACAAGCATGTCATCAACATAAAGCAACAGGATAATATAACTGCCATTATCTAATCTCTTAAAATATACACAATGATTAGAATGACATCTATGATAACCATGTTCAGCCATGAAACTATCAAATTTTAAATACCATTGTTGGGGTGCTTGCTTTAGGCCATACACACTTTTCTTCAACCTGCACACCAAGTTCTCCTTACCTTTGACCTCATATCCCTGTGGTTGCAACATGTAAATTTCCTCCTCCAAATCTCCATGGAGAAAAGCTGTTTTGACATCTAACTGTTCAAGATGTAAATCATCTATAGCCACAAGACTAAGTATAGTTCTAATTGAAATCATTTTTACAACTGGAGAAAATATTTCATCATAATCTATACCCTTTTTCTGTGCAAAACCTTTTACCACAAGTCTGGCCTTATATCTTTTCTCACCTCCTTCCTCCTCCTTCAGCCGATAAACCCATTTGTTAGGCAAGGCTCTTTTTTCTACAGGTAAAGGGACTAAGTCCCAAGTCTGATTTTTCATTAAGGAGTCCATCTCCTCTTTCATGCCTAGCTCCCACTGTTGTTTGACATCCACCTGCATTACTTCTTCATATTCTTTTGGTTCACCAGAATCAGTTAATAATATAGAATACAAAGAAGGAGAAAATATTTCAGGGGGTCTACTTGACCTCGTAGAACATCTAACACTTGCAAGAGTTTGTGGGACATTCTGTTGTTGCAAAGCATCAAGTACCTGTGGCATTTCATTTTCAGGAATCTCATCCAACACCACATATTCTTGCTTGTCCTGTTCATGCTTCTTTTCCTGCATCTGTTGTTTATACATAACCTTCTTATTGAATATAACATCTCTACTTCTAATTATTTTCTTATTTTCAAAATCCCATACCCGATAGCCATATTCATCTATCCCATATCCAATGAAGGTACATTTCTGAGATTTAGCATCAAGCTTGGTTCTGTTTTCTTTATCAACATGGACAAAAGTTTCACAACCAAAGGTTTTCAGAAAAGAATAATTTACCTTTTTACCAATCCATGCCTCCTCTGGAATACCATCATCCAAAGGGATTGAAGGTCCTCTATTTATCAAATAGACGACAGTATGTACAACATCTGTCCAAAAATGTAAGGGCAATCCAACATGCAATCTCATGCTCCTCGTGCGTTCCATGATAGTCCTATTGATTCTCTCTGACACACCATTTTCCTGTGGAGTTCTTGGAACTGTCTTCTGCTTTCAAATCCCATTTAAGGAGCACTAATATTCAAATGCTTTGCTGCAATACTCACCTCCATTATCCGATCTGAGACACTTCAACTTTTTTCCTGTCTCATTCTCAACCAAAGCTTTCCATTTCTTAAAAGTTTCAAAAACATCTAATTTTTGTTTTAGGAAATATACCCATGTTTTTCTGGTTGAGTCATCAATAAAAATAACATAATAACAAGAGCAACCAAGAGATGATACCTAAGCCAGTCCCCATACATTTGAATGCACAAGCTCTAACTTCTCACTCTTCTTCTCTTTCCCAACCTTGAGAAATTTGACTCTTTTCTATTTGCCATAAACACAGTTTTCACAAAACTCTAAATAAATCTTCTTTAGTCCCAGCAATAGATTTTTGGAGTGAAGGATTTTCATCCCTTTCTCACTCATGTGCCCAAGCCTATGGTGCCACATTATCAAATCTGTTATTGCAACATTTATTACTGATGTCCTTGTAGTAACTTTATCTGTAGCAGCTGAGGTAGAGTAAGTGTTACCAGTACACAGATATAATGTGCCTACCTTCCCACCTTTAGCTCCTACTAATGATCCTTTAGTGACCTTCCAGATACTATCTGAGAAGGTAACTATGCAACCTTCACTACCTAGTTGCCCTGTAGAAATTAAATTTCTTCTTAAGTTAGGAACACGTCTTACCTCCTGCAGAAACCAGTCATTTCCATTCTCCAACTTGATCTTTATCTTTCCTTTTCCAACAATTTGATAGGGCTCATCATCACCCAAATATACCTGTCCAAAATCACCTTGAACATAATCTAGAAAATATTTTCTATGGGGTGTAGCATGAAATGAAGCCCCAAAATCTATTACCCAGGAATCATTAACATTATCCAAACATAAGATTAAAGCATCTTGTAAAGTATTACTTGCAATATTAGCTTCCTTACTATCATTTTCATTTTTGTATCCTTCTTTGTTTTTTTGAGACCAACAGTCTTTCTTTAGATGACCAGGCTTTCCGCACCAACAATCTTTCCTTCCTCTAGATTGAGAGCATCCTTTCTTTGACTTCCATGTGACTTCTCATTCCAAGGGCCTTTTCCTCTTTTCTTTGATCTTCCTCTATTCTCCATATTCAAAACACTACTTGATGATGTTGAAGTCTCACCTGTGCTTTTCCTTCGCATTTCCTCACTTAGGATAACCAAGCTATTCCAGCTTTCTGGCAAAGAACATAAAATCAAGAGAGCCCTAACCTCTTCTGCAAAGGTAATTTTTACCGAAGACAATTGACTGGTAATTGTATTAAATTCATTTAAGTGCTTCGCTATAGATCCTCCATCACTCATTTTTAAATTAAACAAACGCTTCATAAGAAATACCTTATTCGAAGCCGAGGGTTTCTCATACAACTTAGCCAATGTCGACATCAAATCTACAGTCATTTTTGCTTCTATTATATTGAATGCTACAGACGGTGCAAGGCACAATCAAATGGATCCCAATGCCTTTCTATCTAAAATGTCCCACTCTTCATCTGACATTGTGGTCACTTTCTTTTCCTTTCCTTTCAATGGCTGCCACAAATCCTTTTGATACAGGTAATCCTCCATCTGCATTTTTCGTAACTGATAATTCTGGCAGTTAAACTTTTTGACCTTGAATTTGGAATCCTCCATTGCTCCCACTCAAATCTGAAAGTCTTGCCAATTTACAGAAAACCTCACTCTAATACCAATTATTAGGGTTTCAAGTAGATCCAAAGCAAATATGAACTAACAATTATATGCAGATCTAAATACAAAAGATAAAGAAATAAAACAGGACACAGATAACACAAAGATTTAACGTGGTTCACCCATAATGGGTTACGTCCACCATACACAGCCATCCAATCTTTCTTATTATCCAACAAAATAGTACATCAACCTTACAATGCCTTAAGCATCCCAGCCGCTTATAACATGCATTTTTAGGGCAACAAACAAAGTCGGCCTTTTTAGGGTTTTATTACAATGTCGGTTTTCATCAACAAAAAACGTCCAAATTTTTTTTTCTTGGGGGCTGCCGCCCTTGAACCCCAACAGCGGGCTACACCCGCTTTCCCGGGGCCCAACTCGGCCTGACCCTGAACCCCGATGAGGATACGTGCTGAGTGTACAGTACTTTGTTGATTAGTCACCATATATCAACAGTTTGCTCTAACAAGTTTCATTGTACAAATCCTTTAACAAGGTGATCCATTAGTTTGGATTCAAAAATCCTCTACTGAGGTTATTCCTAATAGGGTGCTACCTTTAACAGGGTATAGCTCCTAGCAGAGCTTTGGGATCTTTAACAAGATTTGATCCTAGCAGAGCACTTTTGTAGACCTTAATCGGTTAGTTACCTATTACTGCAGATAGTTAACTGGTGAGTCCCATCTCACCATGGTTTTTCCCATTTGATTTTTCCACATATAAACACTTGTGTTATGGTGGATCTTTTACTTATTGTGGATGCTTTAATATCATTTTGGATTGCATGCATACTGTTTAGTATACTTGTTAAGTATCTCAACCGGTCAGTGTTTAAAGTAGTATTATTTTTGTTGTCACTGGATTCACCCCCCCCTTAGTGCTTTATAAGTCTATCAATGGTTATGGGATGATCTAGGTGTGAATAATTTTTTCATCATATGAAAAAGGTTTGGTCGAATTAGGTTTGTAAGAGAGGTTTAAGGCCTCTGATATTGAGCTTAACTAGAACTGTACTCAGGCATATGAGATGCTATAGTTGCAGTTCACTCTTCTTTCCGAATTGTAGTTCAATGTTTATATAGTCAATGAGACTCCTTTTTGTGATGAGCAATGTGCTCTAGGCTGTTGGCCTTCCTACATGTGCAAGCCCTTCATATTGTAATCACATACTTATCACAAAAGTATTATCTGACTATGGGTAGGCTTTCCACCATGGTTTTTCCCTTTACCGGGTTTTCCACATACAAATATTGGTGTCATGTGTTTTGGATGGATGGTAATTGTTCTGTGATTTATGTTTAAATGATTTATTGATCATTCCAATATTTGGTTTATGCATTCGTATATTAATTTTATGTGTTTCGGTAATAAGGATCTAAATGCTTAAAGTTCTATAATACGGTGACAAATGATTCACGCCTATTTATATCTATGTTTATATTGATCTTTAATTAAATCTATTTTAAAAATTTCCTTGAGAACAATATATGTTAAATACATCCCCTTAAGCCATTCAACTATATCCCCAAATTTCTCTCTCTCTCTCTCTCTCTCTCTCTCTCTCTCTCTCTCTCTCTCCATGTCCTAATTGTACATCCCCTTGTCATTTAAATTGCAAGAAATTACAAAAACAATTGATTAATTTATGAACTCAATTGAATAATGTACATACTATTGGTATTTGTAATTGATTATGTGTTGCATTGATGTTTTGTCATTGATGGCAACACTAGATGTTTACCAGTTTTTGATTGGTTCCGGTAGAGTGGTTGATTATGATATTGATCTGGTAGGATCCGGTATGCTTTGGTTTGGATTTGTCATTCATTCTATTCAAATGTGTATCACGATCAGTTGGTTCAAGATTTGATGAATCAAGAGCTATCATTTGTTCTAGTAAGCCTTTTGGTCACTGGTAAGGGTTTTACCGACAAAGCTTAGTTGAAGATCTTTTGATGCATGTGATAAGTGGTATTGGTGCGGCTTCTAGATGGCTTTCAGGATGTTGTTGGTTATCTTGTTCATATTTCATTTCATTGATGGTGTTAGATTTGGTTTATGGCGACCTATTTTGGATATGGTGTTATCTAGGTTATGGACCAGTTTTTGTAACGTGTTGGAGGATGTTCTTGATGCATTACTGATGGGTTTACATTGTTTTTGGCCTAAAATGACTTGGTTGATCATTAGATTATGGGTTATGTTATGAATTTATTAAATTATCTTTTAGGTGGCCAACCTAATTGTTTAGGTCCTGGGTTGGTATAAATATGATGTAAGATCTCTTTCTAGATCATGGGTTGATCAATCATGGTTATGGGATGATCTATGTGCAAATAATGTTGTAATAATATGAAAAAGGTTTGGTTGATCATAGGTGATTGAATTGGGTTTGTAAGAGAGATTTAAGGGCTCCGGTATTGAGCTTAACCGGAACTGTACTCAGGCATAGGAGATGCTATACTTGTAGTTCACTCTTCTTTCTGAATTGTAGTTTGATGTTTATGTAGTCAATGAAGCTCCTTTTTGTGATGAGAAATATGCTCTAGGTTGTTGGCCTTCCTTCATGTGCAAGTCCCTCATATTGTAATCATGTACTTACTAAAAAAGTATTATCTGTCTGTGGGTAGGCTTCCCACTATGGTTTTTCTCTTTATCAGTTTTTCCAAGTACAAATCTTGGTGTCATGTGTTTTGGATGAATGGTAACTATTTTGAGATTTATATTTATGTTTAAATACTTTATCAGTCATTATGGTATTTGGTTTATGCATTTTGATATTAAGTTTATGTGTTTCGGTAATAAGAATTTAAATGCTTAAAGTTTTGTAATCCGGTGACAACTGATTCACCCCCCCCCCCCCATCTTAGTTGTCCTCTGGTTATCTGAGTTGTCTAAAAATTAGTATTAGAGCTTGGTTCTCTCTACAAAAGCTTAACCACTTGAGGAAGATTCTATGGCATCTAGCAGTTCAAGTTCATCTAGTTCATATATTGTTGTTGTCTGGAGAGAAATTCCTAGGCTTGATGAAACAAATTATAGGGTATAGAAGATTCAGATAGAGACTCATCTGAGATGTCTTGGAAAGGAGATTTGGGAGATCACTGAGAATGGTGTTACATCATTTAATCCAGCATCTAGCAATCCTCCTTTGGCTGGTCTAGATAAAGAGCTTGAGAATGATTGTAGAGCTAGAGAAGCCCTTCTGTGTGCACTTTCTGATAAAAAAATTATGAGACTAATTGAGAAATCAATTGCAAAGGCTATATGGGACAAATTGGAGACTCTAAATGAAGGTGATCGTACTGTTAAAATTTCTAAACTTGATGGTTATTGGGTAAGGTATGAAAATATGAAGATGGAAGAAGATGAAAGGATTACTTCTTTTAAGGAGAGAGTTAATGAGATTGTTTTGGAAATTCAATGTTGTGGTGGATCTCTCAGTGAAGATGAAATAGTTTCTAAAGTACAGAGAGCTTTGCCACCAACTTATAAGATGAAGGCTATTGCAATTAATGAGCTTAAAACTATGGCAAACACATTTGTTAATAGGATACCTTGGTTGGGAAATTATCTACTTTTGAGGTTGAAGAATTTGGACCTTCTGGAGCTGTTAAATTTGAACTTACTTTTCATGCATCTACATCATCTAGCAACAAGAGTGATTGGAAATCTTTATATGTGAAGGAACTAGATGATATGAAGAAAGAAGATGAAGAGTTTGATCAACTTGAAGCCTTATTTGCTAGAAGAGTACCTAAAGGACCGACAAGAAGTAAGTATGAAGGAAAATCACCTTTTAAATACTTTGCATTTAATAAGATAGGTCATTTTGCATCTAGATGTCCTGAAAGGAATTCAAGATTCAAAGAAAGAGCTAGAAGATATTTTGGGCCTAACCATGATTATCAAAACAAGCATAAGTACATGAGAAACAAAGACAAATCATGCTAGTATGCAGATGAGGAAGGTGTGACTGATTTGATGATGAACTGACATAAGATTCAGCTAGTGGATCAGACAATGGAAAGGAAGGGGTATTTTTGGCTATCAAGGAAGATGATCCAGTACTTGAAGAGAAGGCCCTTGCTACTAAAATTGAAGACAAGGATGAGTGGGTAATTGATAGTGGATGTTCACATCATATGACTAGAGATAAAAGAAATTTCTTATCTATGCAAGAATTTGATGGTGGTCTGGTTAGATTTGGAGATGACAAAGCATGCATGATCAAGGGAAAAGGAACAATATCATTGGATAGTAAGCATAAAAATAATAATGTTTATTATGTTGAAGGTTTAAGGCATAATATTTTGAGTGTAGGACAATTGGTGGATAAGGGATTTTAGTTATAGTTCAAGGATGAAAAATGCAAGATTATCAACAAATCTAGTTTCGAAATTGCAACTGGTACACAGACTAAAGGTAATATCTTTCATTTGAACTTTGATGAGAATACATGTTTGATTGCACTAATTGATGAGAGTTGGCTATGGCATAAGAGGTTGTGTCATGGGAATTTAGATTGCATTATGAAGATCAGTTCTACTAAGGTAGTTAGAGATATACCTAAGATTGTAAAGCCCTATAATCTGATATGTAAGGAATGTCAATTGGGAAAGCAAGTTAGAATTTATCTTAAGAGTATACAAGACAAATCTAATGATGTTCTTGATCTTATTCATACTAATTTGTGTGGTCTTGCTAGAGTCAAAAGTTTTCAAGGTGATAGATATTTCATGCTAATCATTGATGGTTATTCTAGAATGATGTGGGTTATTTTTCTAAGGGAGAAGTCTGGAGCATTTCTAAAGTTTAAAATCTTCAAGCTAAAGTTGAGACTGAAACAGGTTTGAAGATTAAATGCTTAAGGTTAGATCAGGGTGGAGAATTCACATCCAGTGAATTTAATAGCTATTGTGAGAAGAATGGGATAAGGAGACAGTTGTCTGCACCTCAGACACCTCAACAAAATGGAGTTATGGAAAGGAAGAACACAACTATATTAGATGCAACTAGAACCATGATGATGGAAGCTAATCTTCCTCATATCTAATGTAGAGAAGCTGTAAGGACGACGGTGTTCACATTCAACAGAGTTCATATCAAAGGAGATACCTATAAGACACCTTATGAGTTATGGTTTGGTCATACACCAGCAGTTAAGTATTTTAGAATCTTTGGTAGTAAATGATATATCAAAAGAGATGATTCTATTGGAAAGTTTGATTCTAGATGTGATGAAGGAATATTTATTGGTTATTCTAATGAAAGAAAAGCATATAGATGTTATAACAAAATATTGTAGATAATTGTGGAGAGCACAAATGTCAAAGTGGATGAGTAGAATATAAGTCAAATCAGAACTTATGAGAGAAAACTAATAGTGAAATGATCATAACTGAACTGGTAGCACCTATACTAAAACAAAATGTTGAACCAGTTACTGTAGTAGTATCAGAAAATTCACCAGTAACTGAAGATCAGGATAAAGGAATAGAAAATCAGAAGACTTCTAGGTATGTAAGGTTGAATCATTCTGAAGATTAGATCATTGGAGACAAAAGAAAAGGAGTGATGACAAGAAGAAGGTTGGCAACTGATGATGTATGTTTTATTTCTCAAGTTGAACCAACATCATTAATTGAAGCTTGTAAAGATAAATATTAGATGAAAGCTATGGAAGAAGAATTAGATCAGATAGAAAGTAATAACACATGGACTTTAATTCCCCGACCTATAAATAAGAATGTTATTGGAACTAAATGGGTTTTCAGGAATAAATTGAATGAGGATGGACAAGTTGTGAGGAATAAAGATAGATTGGTTTGTAAAAGATATTCTCAGAAGGAAGGAATTGATTATGGTGAAACCTTTGCACCGATAGTTATGTGATAACTCTGCTGCTATTGACATATCAAAGAATCTGATATTTCATTCTAAGACAAAGTACATATCTATCAAGTATAAATTTTTGAAGGAGAAGGTGAAAGGAAATGAAGTCAGATTGGTTTATGTGAATAATAAAGAGAAAATTGCAAACATTTTCACTAAACCTTTTCCTAAAGAATCATTTGAGTACTTCAGAGACAGGTTATGGGTTTCTGCCCCTTCGGTAGAGACCTAAGTGATGCTGATTGGCATCAGTCTGGTATGCATTATCAGAGTTATTATTCATTCTCGATTGATGTGTCGATGCTGCTACTCAGGTGGAGTAGTCAACTATATGTTTCAAAGGATTTATGATTTTTCTTTTATGTTTTATGCCAGATCTTCGGCATTGATGTCAAATGGGGAGAGATATATGTGAAAAATGGAGCTTAACAAAATTTCAGTCAAAAGAGAGTTTGGTTCAGAACTTCATTGCTATATCATTTTGTGGGAGATTCTTGGCTGTCTTCCATTGAGGGAGACCTGTTTGACATTTCTTGGCACTTGGATGTTTTTCACATCTAGTGTTGCCATCAATGCCAAAGGGGGAGATTCTTGGTAATTTGGAATTGATTATGTGTTGAATTGATATTTTATCATTGCTGGAAACACCGGTTGTTTTGGTTGTTTACCGGTTTTCGATTGGTTTCAATAGAGTGGTTGATTATGATATTGATCTAATAGGATCCATATCATTCGGGAGGATCCAGTATGCTTTGGTTTGTGGAATTGGTTTGGATGTGTCATTCATGATATTTAGATGTGTATCACGATTAGTTGGTTAAGGATTTGATGACTCAGGAGCTATCATTTGTTCTAGTAAGCCTTTTGGTCACCGGTAAGGGTTTTATTGATAGAGCTTTGTTGAAGATCTTTTGATGCACATGATAAGTGGTGTTGGTGCGACTTTTAGATGGCTTTTAAGATGTTGGTTATATTGTTCATGTTCCAGTTCATCAGTGGTATTGGATTTGGTTTATGGAAACCTATTTTGGGTCCGGTGTTATCTAGGTTATGGATCGATTTCTGTAACATGTTGGAGGATGTTCCTGATGCCCCACGAGATTTAATGATTGGTTTACATTGTTTTCGGCCTAAGCCAACTTAGTTGATCATTGGATTATGGGTTTATGTTATGAATTTATTATATTATCTTTTAGGTGGCCGACCTAATTGTTTAGGTCTCAGGTTGGTATAAATATGATGTAAGATCTCTTTGTAGATCATGGGTTGATAGGTCATGGTTATGGGATGATCTGTGTGTGAATAATGTTGTAATCATATGCAGAAGGTTTGGTCGATCATAGGTGATCGAATTGAGTTTGTAAGAGAGGTTTAAGGCCTTCGATATTGAGCTTAATTGGAACTGTACTTAGGCATAGGTGTAATACCCCTGCCTTGATCTGACTCTTTTAAACCTAGTTTGACCTTGGTTGAATTTTTAGTGGCTTACTTGGTTGGTTGATATACCATGTTATGATGTTATTTTCAGGTATTAGGCTTGATGTGTGTATTGATGAATGTTTATTACACATTAATTCTTATGCATGATTAGATGTTAATTTGATTTATGTGTTACTGACCCTGGACTAACACATTTATTGTATACGTGAGTTGCGTTATATGCATGTTTCATGTTTGTGAGTGTATGAGGTGAGAGGAGATGATTTTCCTTCACTCAATTCGGTGAGACAGGGAACGCCACGATTCTCCTTCACCGGTGTGTCTATTGTGTTTGTATTTATATGCATATGAGGCTCATTGATGCAAGATATTGCAGGTACAAGTATCGTGTAGGTATGAGGTATCGTCTCCACTTGGCTTCACAGGTTTGAGTATGCCTTATTGATCGAAGGAGATAGTTGTAAAGCCTTACAATTACCCTAGTCATTCTCAATAGTGAGCATTGTCAGTTGTCCGTCAGTTACCTATGTCTAGTATGCGGGTCATGAGTTTATCTGGTTTTCTTGAGTTGCGTGTTATGCATTTGTAAAATTAACTATTAAATCTTAAGTGATTAATTAGTTAAATATGTTTATCACACATTCGTAAATAAAAGGGATTAAATTAAATAGGACCCCTTTTTGTGTGATCAATCAATAAATCAAATTGTTTAATTCGTATTTCTAGCAAGTTTGATTAATGATTATTTTCAAAATGGTGAATTAAACAAGCATATGCATTTTTAATAGAAATTGTGAAAATTAGCTATGTATATGCTTTTTTGTAAAAAGGTAAAATAAAATTGGAAAAGTAAAATAAAAACTTTTACCCTCATTGACTTTTGAAAAAGAATTGTTAAGTTTTAATTTATTTAAGAAAATTAAATGAGGAAGAGAAATCATTTTTGAATATTAACTTTTTGGAAATGATTTAATTGGTTAAAAATAATTTCAACCTAAAATAGATTCTTAGGTCAAAAATTTATTTTTTAACAAATATTTTTCATGAAATTGGGGGAGGTTTTTTTTTGGATTGGAAATTTTGGGGGCATTTTTGTTTGAAGAAATTCTTTAGTTGCAGGTTGGGCTCTTCTTCAAATTACTTCCAAGATTGCTTTTAGAGGTTGGTTTCTTGATTAATTCTTTGTTTTAGAAGAAATTTATTTGATTTGAAAGAAATCTCTGTGTGTTTTGAAAAACCATTTAAATTTGTGGAATAAAGAAGAGTAGCAATTATATTTCGAATTTAGATCCTCCTTGATTTCATTTTCCAATCTCCAAATCAATTTCTCATTTGTTCAAAATTGGTTTCAAATTAAAAATTGGGTGTGGCTATTCACACTGAGTTAAAAATTTCATGTGGATGCTTTCTAATTCTGTTTTTAAACTGAGAAATTAAATTATGTATGGTAAAATTGGAGTGAGGAATGTTTGGATATTGTTAAAATTCACCCATGTATGCTGGTAAAATTTTCCCAGTTTTAGTTTTCTGAGATTGGTAATTTTCAAAAGAAAAATTGCATTCCCTGTCATTTTCTGAGTTTTTATGTTTTGGAATTTATGGTTTTTAAAAAAAAATGTAATGAATTCTGGAAAGAAAAATTTCCCAAAGATTTTCTCAAAAAAATAAATAAATCTAAGTCTGTGTGTACAGGAATGAGGGATTGTGAAGTTTTTTAAGTTTTGATTTTATTGGGAGGTATATTTTTAAAATACAATTATATATATATATATATATATATATATATGGGGGTGGTGGGGGAGCCGTAGCTCAACCCCACGCAACACCCCTTCCCTTTCATGGGAGTTGCAACATCCTACGTGGTGCTGCAGGCCTATATACTTGGGCTGCAACCCACCACGTGGTGGAGTTGCAGCACCACGTGGGTGGGTATGTAAAAGTTTAAAATTTTATTTTATATAAAAAGTTTTAATTTTAGTTTATGTTCTAAAAAGTTTTTTTTTAAATATTAATTTTTTTTATTAATATTAATATATATAGTTTTATATTTAGTTTTGCATTATTATTTTTATGCATGGTAAATATATTGTTGATTTGGAAATTGAAAAAAAATATATATACAAAAAATAAAATGAAATTTGATTATTTTATTTTGAAAAATAAATATCAATTTTAGGTTAATTATTATATAAATTAAATTATATTTTTATATGTATAGCATATAAATATAATTGCATAAATGAGATTTTGGTTTGAAATTTATTGCGAAGTATTGATATTTATTTTTTGATGTAAATTGAAATATAGTTGAATTAAAGAACCTTGGTCGACATGTATCTTAAAAGAAATGGAAAAAATTGTTATCAAATTAGATTAGCGAAGATGCGAGTTTATTTACTGTATTCGCATTTACTTCAAAAAATTGCAAGTCCTTGATTACGAGTATTGGATGTTGTCATGTGGTTGATTCGTAACTGGTCATGTCTCTAGTCAGAGCATCATCAGTTGGTTATCTGTGGGCAAGGGCTTGTTTGGCCAAGGGGTTTTCTATTGCTTTGAACTCCATATACTATTTCTTGTGTATACTTTGGTTTTGGGAGTTCATCTGTTTTGTGGTTAAGTGTCATATGCGAGAGTGACTTTCGAGTGGAGGTCGCGCCCAAAGTGGTAAGCAGGATAACCCATCGAAAGTTTGTCTAAGAAAGTGATAACTTAATAATTTATTAGGGGGTTTGGTAGATGGAAACACTAAATAAGATATTTGTGCCTCAATCATGGTTGAGTGCTAGTACAGACTTAGGATGCAGTGAGAAGACCAACAACCTTGTCTTCACGAAAGGATGTGTTGGGTCCACATAAGACTTGGATGGGGCCGAAGGTTTGGGAGAGGTTACCAGGGTAACCCAGTGGATGGGGGTCCAGACCTATGGAGGCCTGCCAGGGTAACCATACCAAGCTATGTGATGACACTCTTCCCTTATGTTCACTAGTGTGCAGTTTGTGTTGCTTTTGCTTGGAGCACTATTGTGGGAGTCATATCTAGTTGTTTATGCTTTTTGTGAGTACCTGATATTCATGTTGGATCATGTGACGCTTGTGATGGAATACAAGGATTTAGTTTCACTGGTGCTCCAATTGTTCTATTGTATTTACTCCATATCACGTTTCAAATGGATCCTCTTTCTTCTTCTTGGATCTTTCATGTATCTCTTGGACCCTATGTGGTCATATGTATCATTTTTTTTTGTACACCTTGATGGCAGGATGTAATTGATGTGAACCTTATGTATTTTTCACCTATTATTTATTAGAAGGGTCTTGCATTTGAAGTAGACCCGAAGATGTAGCCCATTAGGGGTGAACTCCGATATCAATTTTGGTGTTGTATGATGTATGTGTTCATTTGGTTCCTTTTTATTTTGGATGTATGATTGACATTATGGTTAAAATGTATAATGTAATATAGGTGACATTAATATTAATTGTATTTATGAGGTTATTAATTAAATGCAATAATATGAATTATGATGGATACAACTTAGTGATGTAATGTAGCTAATGTCAAATGTATATATTCAATCATGTGAGTTTAATCTCTTATGGAATTTTATGGCTATGTTCATGTGGTAATCATTCTATCATGATTAGGTTTAATCAATCTCTTTGTTAGTTGGATTAATACACCTTAATGTTCATTGGATTAATCTAGTAATCTTCGTTGGAAACCCTTTAGGTGTTTAAGTTAAGTCTTCCGCTTGTGCAAATGTTATTACAATATTTAATCTAATGCATCTTTAAGTTCTTTAATGTTTAAAAAAAAATTGTTTGCACTCTATTCAAGAGTTTTAGTTGAATCCTTTAGGGTTTCTTGGCGGGGCATTACAATAGGAGATGCTATACTTGCATTTCACTCTTCTTTCCGGATTGCAGTCTAATGTTTATGTAGTCAGTGAGACTCCTTTTTTTGATGATCAATGGTCTCTAGGCTGTTGGCCTTCCTACATGTGGCCCCTCATATTGTAATCACATACTTATCGCAAAAGTATTATTTGATTGTGTGTAGGCTTCCCACCATAATTTTTCCCTTTAACGAGTTTTCCACATACAAATCTTGGTCATGTGTTTTGGATGGATGGTAACTGTTCTATGATTTATGTTTATGTTTAAATGCTTTATTAGTCATTTTGGTATTTGGTTTACGCATTCTGGTATTAAGTTTATATGTTTCGGTAATAAGGATTTAAATGCTTAAAGTTCTATAATCTGGTGACAATTGATTCACCCCCCCTCTCAGTTGTCCTCTGGTTATCTGAGCTGTCTAACAAATACACCCTAATTTATTTTACATACATCCTAATTTGAATATCATATAGACATGCATTTAATTTACATACATCATAATTGTACATCCCCTTAAGACATTTTAAAATATACATGTACATCTTAATTTAATTTACATAAATCCTAATTTAAATATCATACAAATGCAATTAATTTACATACATCATAATTTATATATCACACACATGCATTTAATTTACATACATCCTAATTTAAATATCATACACATTCATTTAATTTACACACATCCTAATGTTAATATCATACACACGCATTTAATTTACACACATCAAGTAATTGTACATCCCCTTAAGGCATTAAAATTTGTTTGAATCATTTTAAACACATGTTAAGATATTATATAATTGGAACAGGTCACATAAGAAATTGCAATGTTCCAATTTCATATTTAACTAAACAATATAACATATAAGAAAAATAAGATCCCCTTTTAAGTCATATCACATGTGAAACGTTCAAACACTACATAATAATTTATGAGTTCAAACAAGTTAAGTTCCAAAATCTTATAAATGAACACTAGTACTATGATAACAAAATACTCATACCACACCAAGTGGTTCTTCCAATCTTCAATAACATTTAATATTTTCTCATGATCTTCACTATCTAGTCTCCACTTATGAGTCCGTCCATGTTAATATTGAACTGTATGAAGAATTAGGCCGACAACAATTACTAGGTAGCCATAGTGATATACCTTGTTGTCAATTTGATATTCAGTAAAATGAATCCCATGTTGAAAATGTAAAGTTCTGATGCCAATAGCTAACAAGATGAGAGGGGGGGGGGAGTGAATCATACAAACTTAATCTTCCATAAATTCAACAGATTCAACCTCGGTAACTTAAACTTTAGCAATATAACCAAAAACTGCTAAACATGCAAACTCATAAACACATAATCATCATAACACATATAACACCAAATTTAACATGGAAACCCAAATAGGGAAAAACCACTATGGGATTTCGGACCCACTAAGAAATATACTCTTCTAGAGTATGCTTGATTAAAAGCAAATCCTGTTAAAGATTACAAACACATTGGTAGATGTGACCTAGTTAAGGGTTTTCCCTTAGATCTGTTAGGATCTTCACTTTGTTAGAAGTGACCTTGTCAAAGGATTTCAAACACTCATTTAGAATGTTACCTTGCTAGAGGGTTTACAAATAAGACTATTAAGTCCACTCGGTTAAGAGATTTTCTGTCACTTACAAAATAACAGTAATAAAAATATATGTGCAACTTCACATCTAAAATGCTAAAGAAGATTCTATTTTGCTCAAAACAATCTTGTCATAGGACTTATCTTGTCCCTCTACTAGGCTCCTTACTTTGTTATTCAATCAGGTCTTCAAGCTTCTGTGCTCGGTAATCACTATGTAGCATCCCTATGCTTATACTTGCCCGCATTCATTGTTCATCAATAATTTCTTATTTATAAATAATTTGCTAACTGCTGAATCTCCTTGATCACATTTCCCATGATCAATCTTAGCCATCAGATCATCAATCTTGACTAGGTTCAATGTATCCTTCGATCTGAAAATGTTTTACCTCGTCTAGGGACTTGCATTCCTTTCTTGGAACTTGCACAAGGTTATTGCGGTTCAATCTGTGCTGTAGATCTTTCTGCCAATCTTCTATTGCCCTAGATCCTTAACAAACTTCATGCATGACATACCAATCATTTATTCATCTCCAGCTCATCAACATCCGTCATTAAATAATGCTTTTATCCATCCAATGCAATCTATCATAACTCGGTTGCAACTTGGTAAATACTAAACTTTACTTGATAGACATTCTGCCTTCATTAACCGATATCGATAACCTTAGGGTTTACCAACTAGGTTCCTTAGGGTTTACCGACTAGGTTCTTTAGGGTTTACCGACTAGGTTCTTTGCTCAGTTACATAGTATAGTATTAACCTTACAATCAACAATATATGTAGGATATCAAAACAATCTAAACATCATGATCTCATCATTGTCTAACTTGGTAATAGTTGCCCATTGAATAACTTATCTCTCCCCTTTCTTATCACATTCTTTCTGTGTCACTTACCGACCACTTAATTCTCTTCAAATCAATCTTCTCAAGATATGGCAACATCATACTGAATCGGAAAATCAATTTCTTGACGTCAATGACAAAATAATGTTATAAAGATAGTTATCATCCCTTTTCAGTTATATCAAATAATCTTCAACAACCTTCTCAATATCCTTAATGAATATCAACAATCTTTCTTTCTATTGAAATGCTAACAATCTCCCCCTTTGGCATTGATGGCAAAACCAACTTTTAAATGGTAATACCAACAAGATATTCAAATTGATTTAGATTTAGATTGTTGTTAGACTTCTCCTGTTATTCTTGAGCCGTTAAAATCTTCTGAAGTCTTCTCCCTTTTTTATTAGGCTTCTAAGCCGTGACTTGTATTTAGTCTTCTTCCTTTTGTAATCTTCTCCCCCTATCATTAGTCTTCTATTATTTTCTTCATTTAGGATTTTACCATTTAGTCTTCTCCCCCTTTGACAACAATGCCAAAAAGTAAAAGAACTAAATCATGATTTCTTCCTCTGTGAAGTGATGTGTATCATCTCAGTCTCGGTCAGAGCAACTTGTCTCTATTCACTATTTCCTGCACACCTTTAGAAAACCTTCTAAAGTGTGTAAATCAACATCAATCCACACATAATATTTTGTAGATTCATCAAATTGATGCTTTCACCGAACTCTATCAGTGAGTAGAAGATAGGGGTAGGACCCCTAACTTGCTTTTGAGATACTCAAAAGTGTTCCTTGGCAGTGGCTTTGTGAAGATGTCTGCTATTTTCTCCTTTGAACTGATATATTCCAGCACAACTTTCTTCTCTTGAACTTCTTCTCTGAGATAATGATACTTTATAGAGATATGTTTTGTCTTAGAGTGCATTACCTGATTCTTTGAAATGTTAATGGCACTAGTATTATCACAGAATATAGTTACTGGTTCGGTAACTTTCTCATTTATACCTTCCAACAGTTGTTTGATCCATGCTATATTTGTGCATTTCAATGCTGCAGCAACATATTCAGCTTCTGCTGTTGACTGTGAAATACATCCTTGTTTCTTGCTAAGCCAACTTACTAGTCTTTCTCCCAAAAAGAAAGCTCCACCACTTGTGCTTTTCCTATCATCTATGTTGCCTGCCCAATCAACATCAGTATAAAATTTTAAATCAAAATCATTCCTCTTTTCATATACTAAGCCATAATCTTCAGTGCCTCTCAGGTATTTGAAAATTCTCTTGATTGTTGTCATATGGGTTTCCTTGGGATCTACAAAAAATATTGCAACAATACCTACTGCATGTGCTATATCCGGTCTACTATGCACAACATATTGAAACTTCCCAATCATAGATCGGTAAAGTGTCTCATCAAGAGATGCAAATTCATCATTCTTTGATAGTTTACAGTTAGTAGTCATAGGAGTACTTACTGGTTTAGAATCCTCCATTCCAAATTTCTTCAAGATTTCCTTTATGTACTTGGATTGAGTAATGAAAATCTCATCTTTCATTTGCAGTATCTGTAAACCTATAAAATATTTTATCTCACCGATTAATGACATCTCAAATTCTTTGCACATTTCATTTCCAAAATTCTTGCATAAGGAGTCATTACCACAAAAAATAATATCATCAACAAATATGGCTGAGATCAGTATTCCATTATCCTCATCCCTCTTCATGTACATGTTGCTGTTTTCACTTGTCCTTATAAAACCAATCTTGATTAAATATGAGTGCAGTCTTTCATACCATGCTCTAGGTGCTTGTTTTAGACCATATAAAGCTTTGTTTAATTTACATACCTGATCTTTACTCTTGTCTTCAACAAATCCTTGAGGCTGTTCAATATAAACTTCTTCTTCTAGTATACCATTCAAAAATGCAGATTTAACATCCATTTGATATATCTTGAAATTTTTGAAAGCAACACATGCCAACAATGTTCTTACTCCCTCAAGTCTAGCCACAGGTGCAAAAGTCTCACCATAATCTATTCCTTCTTCTTGAGCATAACCTTTGCAAACTAGTCTGGCTTTGTTCCGAATGACCTCACCTTTTTTATTTAGCTTGTTTCTGAAAATCCACTTTGTACCGATTACATTTTTGTCCTTCGGTCTTGGGATCAGTGTCCATTTGTCATTCTTCTTGATTTGATCAATCTCTTCTATCATAGCATTTACCCAATCTTCACATTTAAATGCCTCTTTTACTATTCTCGGTTCAAATTCGAATATCATACATGTGTTATGTCTCAGTTTGTTTCTTGTCATTATTGGATCATCCTTATCTCCTATAATCTGACTTGATGCATGATGTCTTTTGACATATTTGTCTTATATAAGCTCGGTAGGTTCTGTATGATCTTCTTCATCACTCAGTAACTCAACATTATCTTCATTTTCTTCAGCAACTTTCTCGGTAGGACTTCTCGATTGAACATAAATGAATTCTTCATAATCTTCTGGTTCTTTGGAATTTCCTTCATCATTTCTTTCTGCAAATTCATCAATTTTGACATTTTCACTTTCTACTATTTTGTTAGATGATTTGATCAGACATTTAAATGCTTTACTTCTAGAAGAATAAACAAGAAATGTTCCTTCTTCACTTTTCTGATCAAACTTTCCATTTCTGTCATCTTTGTGAACATAGCATCTACTTCCAAAGATGTTAAAATAACTTACATTAGGTTTCTTGTCATACTAGATCTCATATGGTGTCTTCATAGTTCCTTTCTTTAGTTGAACTCGGTTCAGGATGTAAACTACAGTGCTGATTGCTTCTCTCCAAAATGTTTGAGGTATCCTTTTTCTATCATTAGGGTTCTGGCACAATCCACAATTGATCTGTTTCTTCTCTCGGCTATCCCATTTTGCTGAGGTGTTCTCGGTGCAGATACTTGCCTTTTTATACCATGATCATTGCAGAATAAGTTAAATTCATCAGAAGTGAACTCTCCTCCTCTATCAGATCTAAGACATTTTAGTTGTCTTCCTATTTCATTTTCAACTCTTGCCTTGTACCATTTAAACATTTGAAAAGCTTCTGATTTTGCTTTTAAAACATAACTAACATCATCCTTGAGTAATCATCCACAAATAATATGAAATATTTATCACCATAAGAACTTTGAACTTTCATGGGACCACAAAGATCAGTGTGTACTAGATCTAAAATTCCTTTAGAAGTGTAGGACTTACTTGTAAAGCTTGATCTTATCATCTTACCCATTTGACATCCTTGGCATATAGCATTCTCAGGTTTTTCCAGACTCGGTAGACCTCTTACTCGGTGCTTCTTGCTTATTTTGATCAGATTATCAAAATTTACATTACAAAACCTTTTATGCCATAACCAGGTATCATCTATCTTTGCATAAAGACACTTGTTCTGAGTTGAGTCAAGATGAAATGTATTATCTTTTGTTTGTGTCCCGGTAGCAGCTAACTTTCCATGCTTGTCATGAACTTTGACAATTTCTTTCTGAAATTCTATTCGGTATCATGTATTGTTTAGCTATGCTACACTCAACAAATTGTATTTCAATCCTTCAACCCAATATACATCATCACATTTAGCATTGTCAAGAAGTGTTATAGATCCTTTACCTTTCACCGAACATGGTGCATCATTACCAAATCTTACACAGCCTCCATCATAGTCTTCTAATTTAACAAACTTGTGTTTATCACTTGTCATGTGATGTGAGCATCTACTGTCTATGATCCAAGAATCATTATTATTTGTGTGAGATATTAGGGCCTTTTCTTCATACCTTTCTTCATCTAATCCATCTTTAATAGCCACATAAACAACTTCCTCAGTATCAGTTTCATCAGATTTATCACCGTTGGATTCCTCATCAGCTACTAGGCATGTCTTTCTATCTCTCCTTCTAAAGCCTCGGTGTCCTTTGTATTGGTTTTCTTTCTGCCTGTTGTCTCGGTATTCTCTCTTTTCAATAGATTCTTTGTCAGGACAGTTAGAAGCCATATGTCCTATTTTATCACAATTGAAACATTTTAAAGGTAGCTTTCCTTTATACTTACCTTTTCCTCTCGGTAACCTTCTGGCTAATAATGCTTCAAACTCTTCTTGCTTCTTGATTTCATCATACAGTTTGTGCACTTCTTCCATGTTCTTATGAAATCTTTCACTTGCTCCACTATGATTCCCTTCAAAGTACTTACTCATTCTATCATTGTAATCATCAGATTCACCAATATGAAAAGAATTGAATGCAGATTCTACTTTATTTACCAAAGACCCACTATTATCAAAATTACTTAGCTCAAATGCATGTAGCTTACCAATAGTAGCATCCAAAGAAACTGGCATGTTAGGTACAAACCTCAATTCATTGATTGCAGAGACTTGAATGGCATAAGCAGGTAGAAGGGTTCTAAGCAACTTGTTACATCCTTTTCTTCAATAGTTCCTCTTGCTCCTTTAATTTGGTTGACAATCTCCTTTAATCTTGTATTGTATTGGGTTATGTTCTCACCTTCATTCATTCTCATGGATTCAAGTTATCCTCTTAGACTATCTACTTTTTCTCTTTGGACATGTTCATCACCACCGTATACAGATATGAGCTTGGTCCACATTGCTTTTGCGTCATTGCAGCCTTCTAGATCATTAAACTCTGAGTCGGTCAATGCTGATGTTATTTGAATCATAGCTTGAATATGTTATTGCTTTGCCTTTATCTCTTCCAAGGTCATCAGGTTGGTGCTTGGTGGTATGTGTGTAGGGGTAAAAGCGAGACTAGGCTAACATGCCCTAATCCTACCTTTTGACACACATTGTGGAATACGAAAGAGCCTACATGTAACACACAATTGGCTACTTCTTTTTGTGGAAGAGAGAGCCATGGGCTACTTATTAGGGTTTCTATTCCTTTGTTGTAATTGAAAGATAAAATGATGCAAGTTCAATTCCTAACCCCAAAGTGCAAGTATGAACTAATAACAAGATTGTAGAATTGAGATTAAACAATGGAAAGCTGTAAACACAAGGACAAGGCAAGAATGCAAATGCATACCCGGAGTTAAAATTTGAGTGAAAATGTTCAGGATGGGGGCGTAGGCGCCACTGTCCTGATTCTGCCCCTGAAACTGCTCTTGAAACTGTTGTTTTGCAACCTGAAAAGCTGTCAGAAATGCTGAAACTTGCTGTCTAACAGAGGGACCAGGGCGCCCAGCGCCCCTGTCCCAGGGACTAGGGCACCCAGTGTCCCTATCCTAGCAGGACCAGGGCACCCCACGCCCCTGTCCTGGTCTTTTGCCTTGAAATTTGGTGTGTAGCTCAGTTTTTGTCTGCTTCTTCCGGATCTGCAACTTGCAGCGTCGTCCGAATCCCAAAATCTGCACTTATATCTGAAAAGGTATGGTGGTTGGCTATATAGGGTTTTGCCTTAGTCAAACCCCCGCTTTGGTGATTTCCACCTCCATGAATAGACAAGTTGTATTGTAAAAGTAGTGTGTGTGCAAGATCCTAAAATGCAAGTAAGCAAACTAGAGCAACCTAGAAAGTAAACCCTAATTGCTTGTAAATGATAATGTAAATGCTCCAAATCAAGATGCAAAGTGATCTAAAGCATTAATACAAATAATATAATGAGGCTTATGCAAATACATGAAAACAACATGAAATCATACCCAACCCCAAGGGAGGGGTACAAGCCAATCTTTAGTCGGTGATCCCCTATTGCTCTTCAATGCCTTCAAAGCCCTAAATGGATGAATGAAATTGATGAATGCTTGATGGATGGATGTTGAATGTTGTTGAAGTCTTCAAAGATCTAGTCTTTCACTGCATAGAAGGTCCTGAAACCAAAATTCTGATCCTTTCAAATGAAGAAAGAGAGCTCTTATATATGAAACCCTAGGTCTTAATTTCAACTTTTGGCCGACCTAGAGATTGAATCTCCTGCCAATTTCTTGGGGTTAAGCTTTATTTTATGATTGGATCACGCTCCTAAAATTTTGGGAAAAATGTCCGGGACCGTGTGCACTCCGGGCGCCATGGTCCCGACAACTTTTCACCAAATTTTTAGGGCCATCGGATATGATGATTTTAGAGAGAATCCCGAAGTTACAGCTGATTTCAAGATGTTTTGACTCCCGAAATCAAGCTCCCAAGTTCAAAATAGGACCTAATTAGGGTTTTTGATTAAATGATGTATTGGAGGAATAAAATGAAAGGGGCACACTTTAATGAAAAGGGCCCAATTTTATGATATGGGAGATGATAAAAATAGAACCTTAGACCTAATTAAGTGCTAAAGGGGAAATGCAATGCAAAATGCAAAATGCGCCAAGGCGGGTGCTAAACTAGGTGTGAAATTGTACCACCCTAGCAAGTGCATACAATTTACGACGCTACAGTATGTAATCATTCTCCAAATAATATGTTGCATATTCTCCAATTCCTGATAAATGCAGCTTCATCCTTTTTTGCCATGTGGAGAAACTTGACTTGTTCAGCTTTGGTGCATCCCTTTTATACATCTTTGGATCATTGCCTCAAGTACCTTTAAACTTTTCTTCTAGAGTCCAAAGCTCTAATACCAATTGTAAATTTCTAATGCCAATAGCTAACAAGATGAGAGGGGGGGTGAATCATACAAACTTAATCTTCCATAAAATCAACAGATTCAACCTCGGTAACTTAAACTTCAGCAATATAACCAAAAACTGCTAAACATGCAAACTCATAAACACATAATCATCATAACACATATAACACCAGATTTAACGTGGAAACCCAAATAGGGAAAAACCACTGTGGGATTTTGGACCCACTAAGAAATATACTCTTCTAGAGTATGCTTGGGTAAAAGCAAATCCCGTTAAAGATTACAAACACATTGCTAGATGTGACCTGATTAAGGGATTTCCCTCAGATCTATTAGGATCTTCACTTTGTTAGAAGTGACCTTGTCAAAGGATTTCAAACACTCATTTAGAATGTTACCTTGCTAGAGGGTTTACAAATAAGACTGTTAAGTCCACTCGGTTAAGAGATTTTTTGTCACTTACAAAATAACAGTAATAAAAATATATCTGCATCTTCACATCTAAAATGCTAAAGTAGATTCTATTATGCTCAAAACAATCTTGTCATAGGACTTATCTTGTCCCTCTGCTGGGCTCCTTACTCTATTATTCAAATAGGTCTTCAAGCTTCTGTGCTCGGTAATCACTATGTAGCATCCCTATGCTTATACTTGCCCACATTCATTGTTCATCAATAATTTCTTATTTATAAAAAATTTGCTAACCATTGAATCTCCTTGATCACATTTCCCATGATCAATCTTAGCCATCAGATCATCAATCTTGACTAGGTTCAATGTATCCTTCGATCTGAAAATGTTTTACCTCACCTAGGGACTTGCATTCCTTTCTTGGAACTTGCACAAGGTTATTGCGGTTCAATCTGTGCTGTAGATCTTCCTGCCGATCTTCTATTGCCGTAGATCCTTAACAAACTTCATGCATGATATACCAATCATTTATTCATCTCCAGCTCATTAGCATCCTTCATTAAATAATGCTTTTATCTATCCAATGTGATCTGTCATAACTCGGTTGCAACTTGGTGAATACTAAACTTTACTCAGTAGACATTCCGCCTTCATTAACCAATATCGATAACCTTAGGGTTTACCCTACTAGGTTCCTTAGGGTTTACCGACTAGGTTCTTTAGGGTTTTCTGACTAGGTTCTTTGCTCAATGACATAGTATAGTATTAACCTTACAATCAATAACATATGTAGGATATCAAAACAATCTAAACATCATGATCTCATCATTGTCTAACTCGGTAATAGTTTCCCATTGAATAACTTATTTCTCCCCTTTCTTATCACATTCTTTCTATGTCACTTACCGACCACTTAATTCTCTTCAAATCAATCTTCTCAAGATATGGCAACATCATACTGAATCAGAAAATCAATTTCTTGACATCAATGACAAAATAATGTTATAAAGATAGTTATCATCCCTTTTTAGTTATATCAAATAATCTTCAACAACCTTCTCAATATCTTTAATGAATATCAACAATCTTTCTTTCTATTGAAATGCCAACATAAAATTTTGATTTGTTTGAAATATTTCCCTTACACTACAACTGAGCCTGCATAAGAAACAATAAATTCCTTGAGGTGAAAATTTGTAAAACTATATAAAAATTCAAAATACACACATAAATTCAATTAATTTACACATGAATTAGTTCAAACCTGTGGAAAATAGCATTCCATCGTTCATTTCAACTTTTTTTAACTTCTTCTTGTCTTCTGTGCAACACAATAAATAATAACTAACACCTTCTATATTTCTAGCCTTTGCTATGACTACACAAATATTTCCTGCACAACAAATTTACATGAAAAATTCAAACTTTTAAATATAATGTAGTTATTTTAAGATATATAAAGTTATACATGTGTGCACACACCTTTTTTAATCAATCTTGAAATATGGTCATAATCACTAGAAATCAAAAGAACGTCTTCAAAGATTTCATCCTCATCTTCATTGTATGTGTCAATAATAACTAGTGGCACCAAATTCCATTCATTGACATATCCAAGCTCTTGATTGTTGCATTTATCATAATTTTCCAAAATGCAATGACAACAAAAATATGAGTAATCCCTAGTGTACAATGTCCATGGGCGATTATCTGTAGTCATGACACAATGCAAAGATCTTGTCTTCTCTACCCTCTTGCATTCATGCATTGTTCTAGTATCCACACTTGTAAAATGTACATACACTAAACAAATGAACTTAAACAAATTTAATTTAATACTAAAATTATTATTTTAAATATTCCGATTCAACTTGAAATAAACTTTCAAAAGATCACATACTCGATATCTCCCAAAACACTATATATGGAATGGGCCAATGTATCCCTGATGATGAACCAGAATCATTTGGTTGCACAAAGTGCTTCTTACACCATTCAACAATATCATGTGCGTCATCTATATGATCTCCTGTATAATTTATTTGATGCTTTCTTATAGCACATTTGATACAAGCTCTTGCACCATCATGTTCACCCTTTCCATGCCCACTCTCAAAGAAACTCTATACATGTGGTATTTTATCATTTTGATGATATCTACATAGTATATAAAATGGCCTTGATTATTTGAATTGTGACACACATCCTTCAAAACAAACAAAATGGTTATCTATTTTTATGCCTCTATTTGCCAAATATTCAAAAAACTTCTTAAAGCAATGTTCAATAAAATATGTGTCATGCTCCTTATCATCACTAATATTGAAGTTTTATTCTTTCTTAA
Source organism: Cryptomeria japonica (assembly GCF_030272615.1). Taxonomy (NCBI): domain Eukaryota; kingdom Viridiplantae; phylum Streptophyta; class Pinopsida; order Cupressales; family Cupressaceae; genus Cryptomeria; species Cryptomeria japonica. Next base: position 163,105,262 of record NC_081412.1, read on the forward strand.
TGACTCATTCTTCAAATGTACTATCCACACCATCCAAATTCAATTGTGCATGTCAATAACACACATGCACCATAATAGTGATCTACTTTGAAAAGTTAATACTATGATTGAGTCTCTTTTTTTTGTACAAAAGAGTAAGTTTTTGCAACGTCAACTACTGATAAAATAGTTCTAGGTGGAAAAGTGTCTCTTAATGACTGAAACTGTTGTGCTTGCCACTTGACAAAAAAATAATGGTGTATGTATGGTTGTATCAAATTACAAAAGTTTTCCATAAATGATCCAATAGGTATCTCCTCTTCTACATAATCTAACCTTATGAATTCTTTACCAAATTTTGTTTCAAACTTTTTGCACTTGTAATTCTTGCAATTTACCATCTTCGTAATGTTAGTATCTTCATTTCTCAAAGACAATTTAGCCAACTCTCCACATGTTTCAAAAATTTGTTTTATGCAATCTATTTGATCGGTTGCATTATCATCTGATTTATCACATAAGATGTATGCTCATCCATACCCATAGAAGGTAATGAGATCAACCCCTCTCCAACCTCCATTGATTCAACTTGGGCCTCCTCCCTATGTTCAACTATTTGTTCTTTAGCCTCGTTTGCCTCAACTAACGCTTGATAAATTTCTTATTGTTGAGCCCGTTTTGCACACAAAAGATGAACATACATACATACATACATACACATATACATATATACATATATGTACATATGTACATATATACATATATGTATATATGTACATATGTACATATATGTATATATGTATATATGTATATATGTACATATATAGACATATATATATGTATATATGTACATATATATATATATATATATATATATCTATATCTATATCTATATATATGTATATGCATATGTATATGTATATGTATATCTATATATATACATACATATCTATATATATATGTATATATGTATATCTATCTATCTATCTATATATATATATTTGTATATGTATGTATGTATATACATATATAAGAGAGAAAAATATCTAGAGAGGTCCTAAAAATACTTAAGGGAGGAGAGAGAGATAGATTAAATTAAAACAAGATTATTTTTAATGTACAATTCCAAATTGAGAGAGAGAGAGAGAGTAAATTAAAACGACATTATTTTAAATGCAACAATTCAAAATATTTGCTAAATATAAAAAGACTTAAGGAGAGAGAGAGAGAGAGAGAGAGAGAGAGAGAGAGAGAGAGAGAGAGAGAGAGAGAGAGAGAGAGAGAGAGAGAGAGAGAGAGAGATTTTAAATTTAAACAAAATTATTTTATTTTCTAATATAGAGAGAGGTCCTAAAAGAGATCCTAAAAAAATAGGTCCTAAAAAGAAGTTTAGAGAGAGAGAGAGAGAGTTAAAACATTACTTTAAATATTGCCAATTTTCCAAATATTTGCTAATCTAGAGAGAGATCCTAAAATGAGAGTTCCTAGAGAGAGAGAGGTTAAATTTAAAACAAGATTATTTTTACTGCATCAATTCCAAGTATAATATGGTAATCTAGAGAGAGGTCCTAAAAAGACTTGAGGGAGGGAGGGAGGGAGGGAGGGAGGGAGGGAGAGAGAGGTTATAAAAAGACATAAGGGGAGGGAGAAAGAGAGAGAGAGAGAGATAAGTTAAATTAAAACAAGATTATTTTTAATGCACAAAAAAATTCCAAATATAATTTGCTAATCTAGAGAGAGAGAGAGAGAGAGAGAGAGAGAGAGAGAGAGACCTAAGAAGACTTAAGAGGAGAGTGAGGGATCCTACAAAGAAAGAAGAGAGAGAGAGGTTCTAAAAAGACTTAAGGGGAGGGAGAAAGAGAGATATACAGAGAGAAGTTAAATTAAAACAAGATTATTTTTAATGCACAAAAAATATAAATAAAATGTACTAATCCAAAGAGAGGTCCTAAATAGACTTAGAGAGAGAGAGAGAGAGAGAGAGAGAGAGAGAGAGAGAGAGAGAGATAGAGAGAGAGAGAGAGAGAGAGAGAGGTCCTAAAAAGACTTAAGGGGGGGGGAGAGAGACTAAATTAAAATAAGATTATTTTTAATCCAACCAATTTCAAATGTTTGTTACTCTAGAGAGAGGTCCTAAAGGGAGGGAGAGGTCCTAGTTAGAGAGAGAGATAGGTTCTAAAAAGATTTAAGTAAAGCACAAGAGGCTAATTTCAAACAATATTATTTTTAATACATCAATTCAAAATGTTTGATAATTTAAAATAGCACAAACACACTCAACTAGTTGAATAATAAAGATAAAATTAATAAATAAAAAAATATTTATTTAATCAAATAAGCATAATTTTTTTTTTTTGATAGGTTAGGCCGAAACCGTAATATTTTGAATTATTATTATGTTTGATTAGATTGACCCAAGACCTTCCCCATCCTATGGAAGGCCAAGAGTCGCAACTTAGAATTCCACTTTAGATGTCTCTAATGGGAATTGAACTTGGGTCTCCACAGTGAGAACCCAGTGTTTTAACTAGTTAAGCTCAACCCCTTGGACCAAATAAGCATAATTTTAGGTACATAATACATGTTAAATTAAATAGAAATTAAGTAAAGATGCATACATTGTACACTCGGCATACTGTACAAGAGTAAGATAAGATCAACATATAATATTAAATTAAAATATAATTTAAGTAATCAATGTTTAAATGATATGCATATTAAATAAAAATTGTAAACATGTATGTGCGAGAAAGAATACCATATGTTTTCCCAGGCCAAATGAAATAGTTTGAAGGGTAGCATCCAAGGCCTGTGATATTTGATCCACTGTCATCACACATTAAACTCCACATAAATAAAAATTAGTAAGATGATATATCTTATAAATATTAATTTAAGTTGCAATCCCCACCTATTGATTTAAACATGTGTATTGGGTGGTGATGTGATGTTGACCTATTCAATAAAATGTTATATTTTAAAATATTAAACATTATTTTGAATATAAATTATTATTCCATGTTGACATATTATATAAATTTTACCTTTGATACATATGCAAGTGTGCAAGTTATTGCAGGAATGGTCGACGATGTACCACCTTGTGGTAGTACATTCTGAAATACATAATTTTTGCATTAGTTTTAAAATTCAAACTATAATTAAAAATATATTTACATTTATAAATTTTAAGTATTTAATAAATTAAAACTGTTATAAATTGAAATCAACATACCTACATATTGACACCATAACTACACTATTGGCATTTTGCATAGAGATTGCATTAATGATATGTTGTCATTAATGTCAATTGAACTGGTAATGGTATTCATGTTATTGATGATATTGTTGTTTTTGATATTGGCTAGTAACCGGTAAGAAGATATTTGTGGAAGATGTTGTAAACCAGTATGTTAAGTTTGTGAGTTGAACCGGTAAAACAGTGTAAAGGGTTAAACCTTTCTATGCAATGTAACTGGTAAACCCTATCAGCTGTTAAACCCTAACCGATCAAGTTTGTTGGTTTATTATCTGATGAGCGATAAAGATGAAGACACGTGTGATCATTGTATAAGGATAAGTTCAAATTGTTTTGGCACGTTTGTTTATTGTCTTGGGAAGGAGAAAAGTGAATTGCATCTAATGCACAATGCGTGATGAGTTACAAAGTCTGATGGAGCGATGATCATGGAGCGGTTGGAATATTTTTGAAGAATCTGAAGAGATTGTGATGATTTCTAATAGTCAAGATTGTACTGACTTATTTGTAATCTCGATGATGAGAATTAGGTTTTTGTTGTGTTATCGAGCTAATTGATTTGTATTTAAGGTCGATGAAGTTTCTTGTAAAAGTTGTTAGCAAGATTGGCAGAAACTTGTTGAGTGTATTGTTGCCTAACCAGTGAATGGATCTACACTTCGAGTGAAGGCAGATTAAAGCTTAAAATGATCTAATCAAGAAAATTTAGTGCTTTTCAGACAGATCAAGAAAACCTGTTGTTTTCTAACAATTACATCATAAGTGAAATCCCTTAACCGGGTAAGCTCTAACAAACTTGGTTACTCATTAAATCCTCTAACAAGGTGGTCCATTAGCTTGGATTCTTAAATCCTCTAGTGAGGTTACTCCTAACAGGGTATTGTGCTTTTCATCAAGGCATATTTGTAAATCCCTTAAACGGGTGATTCCTAACCGGAATTAGTTCTTAACAGGACTTATTGTAAAGCTTTAATAGGCTTGGCTCCTAACAAGGTGAACTTCAGAAGAGTTTAGATAGATATCCTTGTGAGTCTCATCTCATCATGGTTTTTACCTATTTGGGTTTTCCACGTATAAAGATTTGTGTCAAGTGGTGAATGTTTTTGTGGTTATGATCTTATTTGTTGATTTGATTAACTTCTGATAAGGCATGGTGATGAGAAGATATTAGTATTTTGGATATGTGATATGGTTTTGTCATTGATGTCAACACTCGTCAACACTTTTCAACCTTATCAACACTTGGAGATCTTTTGTTATGTTCACCAGCAAGTTAGTGACTTATGCACAGTCATCGGTAGCTTATATTGATTCACCGACACTTGAAATGACTCAGAGACTACTTGGTTATGTTGAAGACATTATTTGATCACTTGGTTATGGTGATTTGGTTATTGGTCTATTCGGGTTTGCATATTTGCTGTTACCGACAAATAGGTCCAGGATATACACGGACAGGTATATCTATTCCAGATCAGCATGACACGTTATGGAGATGATTTATTATTATTGTAAATGCACTGAGCCAACATGATGCATGGCTTATTGATTCATTTGTAATTGATCTTATTGTACTAACTTTTAGTGAGCTGACCTATTCAATTGGTCTTAGGTTATGGTATAAATGTAAGATCTCATTTGTGAGATTGATATGCGATTGAAAAAGGATTGTAATGGGGTATATGTGAAAATAAGCAAAACTATACATGCAGACATCATTTGAAGGTTGAAGGAAGGTTTTTGTGAAGGCAACCAGAACTAAACCGGTACTGAATCCAACATATGAAGATGCTATTTTAAGTAGTACATTATCATTGGATTTAACCATCCAATTGTAGTCAGTGTGACTCTCATTTTGTGATTGAGCAGTGAGCTCTAGGCAGCTGGCCTTTCTGCATGTGCAGAATCCATATTGTACACACATACTATCTGCAGTAGTATCATTTGATTGTGGGTAAGGCTTCCCACCGTGGTTTTTCCTCTTACAAGGTTTCCACATACAAATATTTGTGTTATGTGTTGTGGATGTTATTGTCTTTCTATTTCATGCATTAATCTTTACCAGTATTGCAATTAACTGATAAAACTGTCTACTGACATTAAGCATTAAGGTTTGGTTAAGTTAATTTTGGTTGAATTTATTGGACAATTGATTCACCCCCCTTCTCAGTTGTCTCCGAGATCTAACAATTGGTATAAGAGCTTAGTCCTCTTTTTGCAAAAGTTTAACAACTTGAGGAGATCCAATGTCTTCTAACTACTTCAGGAAGGATAGTCCGAAACTTGATGGAACTAACTATGGCATATGGAAGATCAGGATGGAGACACATTTGAATTGCATTGGAAAGGACATATGGGATGTTACAAATAATGGCTATACTGCTCCTACTCAAGGTCAACCTAATCCACCTAACTTGGCTAAAGATGAGGAAAATGATTGCAAAGCAAGAGAAGCACTTTTGAGTGTATTATCAGATCAGGAAGTCATGAGATTGTCAAACAGATCTATTGCTAAAGCTATTTGGGAGAAACTGGAAACAGTGAATGAAGGAGATTCCATAGTCAAAATTGCAAAACTTGATTGCTTCCAAGTCAGGTATGAAAATCTGAAAATGAAAGAAGATGAAAGAATTTATGCTTTTCTGGAAAGAGTAAATGAAATTGTTTTGGGTATACAATGTTGTGGAGGAACCTTAAGTGAAGATGAGATTGTTTCTAAAGTTTTAAGAGCTTTGCCATTGACATATAAAATGAAAGTTACTGCTATAAATGAATTGAGAACAATCCCTAATACATCAGTATCTAGAGACACCTTGGTTGGAAAACTTTCAGCTTTTGAACTTGAGGAATTTGGTCCTGTTTCTACTATTAAGATAGATCTAGCTTTCAAAGCATCATCATCATCATCTGAGAAATCTGATTGGAAAACCTTTTATGCAAGAGAACTTGAAGAAAGCAGGAGAGAAAATGAAGAACTTGAAGCACTATTTGCAAGAAAAATGCCTAAAGGTCCAATTGGAAGTAAGTATGAAGGTAAAGCACCCTTTAAATGTTTTAACTATAATAAGATTGGTCATATGGCTTCTAGATGTCTTGATAGACATGCAAGATTAAGAGAAGAAGCTAAAAGAAGATATAAGCCTAACCCTGATTATCAGAGATACAAGTTTAAGAAGAATATAGACAAATCTTGTTATTATGCTAATGAAGGAGTCACTGATGATTCTGATGAGGATCCGACAGACAATGGATGGGATTTTGTTTCTATAACAGAAGATCAACCGACACTTACTAAATCGGTAGAGCAGGCCTTGATAGCTAAAGTTGAAGATAAGGATGAATGGATTATTGATTCAGGATGTTCACATCACATGACTGGTGATAGGAGTAAATTCCTAATCTTTCAGGAATACAATGGAGGTCTAGTGAGATTCGGAGATGATAAAGCTTGTTTGATCAAAGGAAAAGGCACTATATCTTTTGATGGTAAGAACAATACTGATAATGTTTACTATGTTGAAGGTTTGAAGCATAATCTTTTGAGTGTTGGTCAATTAGCTGAAAAAGGATTTCAGTTACAATTCAAGAATGGTAAATGCAAACTCTTAAACAGAACTGGTTTGGAAATTACAACCGGTAATTAGACTAGAGGTAATATCTTTCATTTGAACAACAATGAGAAAGCATGTTTGATTGCTCATATTGATGGAAGTTGGTTATGGCATATAAGACTTTGTCATGTAAATTTTGATTGCATTGTGAAAATTAGTACAACTAAGCCAGTAAGAGATTGACCTAAGATTTTTAAACCTCACAATCCGGTATGTAAGGAATGTCAATTTGGAAAGCAAGTTAGAGAAACTTTCAAGAGTATTCCAGAGAAGTCTAACAATGTTCTTGATTTAATTCATACTGATTTATGTGGTCCAGCAAGAACTAAAAGTATACAAGGAGATAGGTATTTTATGCTAATCATTGATGACTTTTCTAGAATGTGTTGGGTTACTTTTCTCAGGGAAAAATCTGAAGCATTTGGGAAATTCAAACTATTCAAGGTGATGGTAGAAAATGAAATCGACAAGAAAATCAAATGTTTGAGATCAGATCAAGCAGGTGAATTCACATCTAAGGAATTTAATACATTCTATGAAGTAAATGGGATCAGAAGACAGTTATCAATGTTGGAAAATGCACACTCCAATGAGAAATTGTAGGTGATTGAAGGTATTGTCATTGATGGTAACCTTACAATCCTATGGCACCGACAGACACTGACATAGGCACGGACACCGGAAGCGGCAACGGCTAAGATGTTCACCGGCACCCTGGCCGACAAGATTTTATTTATTGTATTTTGTATTTAAATTGTAAAATCTTTTTGTAAGCCGACAAGGCGAGTTGTAATATGACTCATATAAGTATGAGCTCTTGTAAATCATTTTAGGATATGCGGATATGGTTAGATTATTGCAGAACTAAGATGCAAATATAAAGACAGTTTGGAATAAGGTTTTGGAAGTTGTATGAGCTTAAACTGGTACTAAACTTGGCATAGCAGATGCTGATCCGAAGTAGTACATGACATTGGATTATCATAATTCACTTTTGTAAGTCAGTGAGACTTCTCTTTTGTATTTAAGCAATGAGTTTTAGGTAGTTGGCCTTCCTGCATGTGCAGGCCCCTATTGTAACATTAATATTCACTTATTGGCCAGTAAGCGAATATTGTGGGTCACAAATACTACCGAGGTTTTTCCCACACCGGGTTTCCTCATTAAAAATATTGTGTTATGGTGTGCTTTCTATGTTGTGGTTGTTGTTCTTATTTACTGCATTAATTCTTGTTTATCAGTATACTATTTTGAGATGCAATTCATTTATTAAGTTAAGAAAATCCATTAACTGATAAGATACTGATTCACCCCCCCTCTGAGTATCTTTGGGAATCCTAACAATTGGTATCAGAGCCTGGTCCTGACTCCTCTATTTTCAAAAGCCTAATAGCTTAAGGAAGATTCTGACATTGGTACAGACGGATAATCTGAGAAAGCAACTAGAAACATCTCTTGCAGGTTATGATGCAGAAAAATTGAAGAATATAAAACTTGAAGATAATCTGAAGGCTGTACAGGAAATCATTCAAGGACTTTAGGAAAATCTCACTATTGCTAGGAACAAAAGAAGAGAACTTCATGAGATGATACAGAGTGATGATGATGAGAAAGAGACTCTTAATGATCTGGTAAGCAAACTGAAACAAGAGAATATGTTTTTGAGAAATGAGATGCAAGACATGACCATGAGATTTTGTAAAGACACTAAAAACAAAAAGAAGAATGAAGATGATTTGGCTAGGAGAATCAATGATGCTGTAAATGAAAATATAAGACTTAGTCATGAAAATGATATGTTGAAGACAGATATAATTCACTTGGAGCATGATAAAACTAAACTCACAAGACATAAAGATTTCCTGAAATATGAGTTGGCTACTGCAAATCAACACAAGGAGAAATTCAAGAAAAGTTTAAAAGAACTTGATGACATGCTGAAAAATCAGAAACCTAATGGAGATACTAATGGAATTGGCTTTGAAGTTGGTGAAAGTTCCAACACTGCAAACAAAAATGATCACAACAAACCGATAAGACAACCTACTGCTTATAAATTTAATGGAAAATACTTTAACTATAACAAGTATGGTCATAGAGAAAATCAATGTAGATCTAGAAACTATCAGAACACCAATGCACCCACTGGTCAATGTTCTAAATGCAACAAAGTTGGACACAATTCAGAAATTGCAGAATGAATGTAAGATGCTATGTTTGTGGAAGATTTGGACACTTATCTAATCAATGCATAGCACATACTAGCATATGATATGGAAAAGCTATTAAGAAAAACAATGTGACTTGTTATGCTTGTAACAAGATTGGACATATTGCAAAATTTTGTAGAAGTAAGGCATCACCGACAAATAAAAAAGGACCCAGTTTGAAAGGTAAAGAAAAGGTTGAAGAAGTAAAGCAAGAATTCTCAAAACAATGGATCAGAAAATCTGATATGAATGTTAGTGAAGCTATTCCTTCATCGATAGAACATAGTATCACTCCATCAGTAGGAGATTCTTCATCTAATTGAGAAATAATCCCTTGGGGGTATGACAACTAATGCAAAACATGCTTATTTGCCCTCGGTTGATGGTGAGAAGTTGAAATACTTCTCTACCGATAGATGAGTTAAGTTTTTCACTTAACCAACAAACATTAAATGTGGTAATTGAAGGAAATGACATTATAAAGCAAGTGTTTTGGCTCTCTTTTCATTCACTGAGCATTCAAACTTCCTTAGAGCGCAAAAAATTTGAGCGAAGGCATCCATAGAGAGAAGTAAAGCAAATTAGTCAAGCACTCATACCTAAAGATAGATTAAGGTATTTATAACAATGGCTTCCTCCTCTGTACCCGAATTCATTACAAACCCTATTGTAGTTGAAGTTGTTAAGTGCCCTAGGCCCGTATTTAAAATCATTCTCAAAATTGCAAAGAAAGATGATACCCTAGGAGCATTCTCAAAAATACCCAATGGAGTTGCTTATGCTGAGGATCCTAGAATCTACATACATTGTCTTATAGAATAACTAGGAGATGATGAAATTAAGAACATGTACAAGACTATTATATGTGATGAAAATGGAAATGTTAAACCAGAACACAAGATAGTTGAAACCCTAGGTTTTGTGGAAACCCTAAGTATCCCTGATTTTCTGAAGGATGTTATATGAATAGTATTAAGCAGAGTTCATGGAGAGTTCTTTTGGTTGGATTTAATTCAAAAGATAACCAAAGAAGTAGTTAGGGCAGTGACAGGCTTACCTTCCACTGGTAGCAGACTTGAGAAAGGGAAAAAGGTTCCTAATGACATTGTAATGACCCTAACTGGTGCAACTTTTGATAAGAGATCCTTGAGAGTAAATGATGTAAAGGATATCAATGTAAGGTTCATAAGCATGATACTTGGATACAAAGCTACTCATGCCAACAGATTAAACTCTGTTTCTAGCTTGTGTATCAAAAGTGCCTATGACTTGGTAAATAACAATGCAATGATTGACATATGTGAATGGTTGAAGGATGAATTCATAGATAATCTGAAGAAAATCAAAGGAGACAAGAAAGGAACTTTCAGATTTGGCAATCTACTTGTATGTCTGATGTTGTATATAACCAAGCAAGTTCCTAGTATTGGAAGAAAGGATTTTGGCTTTGACATCCCGGTAGGAAAACAACCACTGGACATTCTAAACAACATGGGAGATAATAGAGAAAAGATCATAAATGAATACTTGCAGGCATTAAAGGCTAGAATGAAAACTAGGATAAGGCTATCTCAAGCTATTATTGACAAATATCAAAAGGAGATATGCTTTGTAATTAAGAAAGATGAGATCTAGATGGAGGCAGTGGTCCTAAGGACTATCTGGGTTACTGAAATGGGATATGAGGCAGATGACAATATAATTGAAACTTATGAAAAAGCCCTCTTAGAAGCACCTAAAGAACCAACTGAAGAAATATTTGGTAGTGCTGAAACAATAGAAAGCAAAATTCAATCCCAGAAAAGAATAAAGAAAACTGGTATCAAGGAGAGTGACTTAGAAGGACTACACACGGAAACACATCTTTCACCGGTTGCTACCTCCTCTGACAGTGAAATACCAGTCGAGTTCAAAAGGGTAGTCAGGAAAGAAAACCTTCACCGACACCTGCTCCTACACCAAAAAAGAACCAGACAGAAACAATAGACAGTTAGGCCTCTGGCAAGGAAGTTGACACCAAATAAGGTGAAACAAAAACAAGTTGTTCCTCCACTTGAGAAAATTTTGAGTGAAATAACTAAAGATGGCAAATTGGCTAACATTAGCAAGTTGTATAACACACAATCCGATGATGAAAAAGAAAGTATAGAAAATGGTGTTATTTTACATCTTGATATTTATAAGAAATTTTTGATGGAAGTTGTTGATGATATACCCAATGACTTGTACAAAAGATTAGAAGATAGAAGGGTAGCAGTTGTGGAATTAGATAAAAAGATCAAAATAGAAAAATTACTTGCAGTTCATGTAGTGAACTCAACTCAAGAGATTGACAAGCTAATTAGTGAGGCTAACCAGACAATATTCTCAACCGGTCACCGACATGTAGCACTAATGGCAGGAAGAGTTAATGAGATATCAGAAGAAACTACAGACAAGTGGGATATATTCTTTGTTGAAAAAGAGAAACAAGAAGAGCTTAAGAGACCAAAGACCTTTAAAGTATATCAAAAGGAAAAGGACAAGGATAAAGGTAAAGGCAAGGTAGGTGGACCTCCAAGCATAAAGGTGACAAATAACTTACCCCCACCTCCTTTTGATACTCCACCGGCAACAAAGAGTATGGAGACAACACATGAGGACACAAATCCTGATTCAGAGGTAAACATTATGGTTGACAAGGAATCAAGTGAGAAAAGGGATGTGGCAACTGAGCCACTGGTAGAAGACACAATAGTTGACACAAACATTGAGAAAACAATTGGAAACCTTGAGATTGGAACTAAGAAACAAACTAAACATGCAACTGATTTCTCGGATACAGGAATTGTAGATATCACTGGTACACATACTGATGTATCTACTGAGAAACCGACAATTGATAACAATGAAAAATTTATTGAGATACCACCTATAGATGTTTTTGATGTGCAAACAAAAAAACCGGTAGTGGATACCACTATAAAATTGTCAGAGGCACAATCAGAGAAACCATCAGTAGAGAGCATAGAGAAACTGACAAAGACACATACAAAGAAACAGGTAGAGTAACAAGATTCACAGGTACATTCAGAAATAGTGCCACCGGCTACAACAGAAAAATCTAAACCTTTGGTAGTGGAAATGTAGACACAAAATGACCCTTTGAAGAAAGAGGAAAGTAAAGCTATTACCACCACCAATGGATTACATATTGTAAAGGTAGATGGACAATCATCCAGAACCTCTATGTCTAAACTTAGACCTACTAATGTAACATAGGTATTGCTAGATTCAATCAAGAAAATAACAGAGTGTAATGCACTAGCTTATAAGGCTATTGATGATACATTACCAATTTTGAAGATGATAGCACCTAAGTGTAATATATAGAATAAAGATTCATTGAGCCAATTACACACATTGTCTAAGTACATAACCAACAACATTCTGACAATTGATCAAATCAATGAGGAGACATTCAAAGAGAAAATGAATAAAGAGAAGGAAAAATTCTTTGAGGAGATAGTTAAGAAAAATAAGGAACACATGGATACCTTATTACCGGTACTAGGCAAGACAATTTTGGACTTCAAGAAACTGTACAGAGATACATGCAAGACAAACATTTTGACAAAAGATATAGATAAAGTGATCAACATAGCTCAAAAGGAAATCAATGATATTGATGACAACTTAATAGGTTCATCAGATTCAATATCGGTAGTAGAACAGGAAATTACCGGATTTGAAGAGAAAATAGAAAAACTCGAAAAAGATAAGGAAAGATTAAGATTTAAGGAAAAAGAACTGAAGTGCAAACTAAGTCCTAAACTAGATATCCTCATCTCTTTGAGAAAAGAGATTTATGAGGCTCTTGTTCTAGGACTTAAGACACTGGAAGAGAAAATGCACTAGTACAATTCAGAGGACTGAAGAAACACTGAAAGACAGTGAGAGATTCTACAACAGTTTGAATGTTGCTTTGACAGAGTTATATTAGATTGTAACCAACCAGTTACAAGGATCATAATAGGAACTACACTCAATTTACAATGAATGACAACCTTTGTCATTGATGCCAAAGGGGGAGTAGAAGATGAGAAAAAGGATATGATAGAAGAGATCACCAGCTTAGGGGGAGCACACAATTTTGACAGTTTTGGTAAGACAGTTTTGGATACACATTTTGGCTTTTTCTCATGAGTGTTGCCATCAATGCCAAAGGGGGAGATTGTTGGCAAATGCACACTCCAATGAAAATTTTTAGGTGATTGAAGGTATTTAAATTGATGGCAACCTTACAATCCTATGGCACCGACAGACACCGACACAGACACCGGCAGCGGCTAAGATGTTCACTAGCACCCTGACCGACAAGATTTTATTTATTGTATTTTGTATTTAAATTGTAAAGTCTTTTTGTAAGCCGACAAGGTGAGTTGTAATATGACTCATATAAGTATGAGCTCTTGTAAATCATTTTAGGATATGCGGATATGGTTAGATTATTGCAGAACTAAGATGCGAATATAAAGGCATAGTTTGGAATAAGGTTTTGGAAGTTGTATGAGCTTAAACCGGTACTGAACTTGGCATAGTAGATGTTGATCCAAAGCAGTACATGACATTGGATTATCATAATCCACTTTTGTAAGTCAGTGAGACTTCTCTTTTGTATTTAAGCAGCGAGCTTTAGGTAGTTGGCCTTCCTGCATGTGCAGGCCCCTATTGTAATAGTAATATTCACTTATTGGCAAGTAAGCCAATATTGTGGGTCACAAATCCCACCAAGGTTTTTCCCACACCGGGTTTCCTTGTTAAAAATATTGTGTTATGGTGTGCTTTCTATGTTGTGGTTGTTGTTCTTATTTATTGCATTAATTCTTGTTTACTGGTATACTGTTTTGAGATGCAATTCATTTATTAAGTTAAGAAAATACATTAATTGGCAAGATACTAATTCACCCCCCCCTCTCAGTATCTTTGGGAATCCTAACAATCAACACCCTAGACACCCCATCATAATGAAGTTGTTGAAAAGAAAAACAAAACTATCTTGGATGCAGCCAGAAGTATGATATCAAAAGAAAATCTACCTCATATATACTAGAGAGAAGTTGTCAATACAACAATTTATACATTTAACAGAGTTCACATCAAAGGTGAAACCGGTAAGACCCCTCATGAACTATGGTTTGGTAATACTCCTACTCTTAAATATTTCAGAATATTTGGAAGTAAATGCCACATTAGAAGAGATGAGTATATTGGCAAATTTGATCCTAGAAGTGATGAAGGAATATTTATTGGTTATTCATCTAAGAGCAAGGCATATAGATGTTTTAACAAGAGATTGAGGAAAATTGTTGAGAGTGCAAATGTGAAGATTGATGAACAATTTAGAGGAAATTCAAGGTACATGGACTCTGAACTGGCAATAGAGATCATCACAAATAAACCTACTGTGACTACATTGGTACAAAATGATGATCCAGTTACATCAGCATCATCTGAGGATTCAACAGTCACTGAAGAACATCAACAAATAAAAACACCCCGATATGTAAGATTGAATCACTCTGAAGATCAGATACATGGAAACAAATTTCAAGGAGTTATGACTAGAGGAAGATTGGCAAATGAAAAGGTATGTCTTATTTCTCAAATTGAACCTACATCACTTAATGAGGCATGTGAAGATAAATATTGGATTAAAGCTATGAAAGATGAATTGGAACAAATTGAAAGGAATAACACTTGGTCATTAGTTTCCCGGCCTAAAGACAAAAATGTAATTGGAACTAAATGGGTTTTCATAAATAAACTTAATGAAGATGGTAAGGTAATTAGAAACAAAGAAAGATTAGTGTGTAAGGGATATTCACAGAAAGAAGGAACTGATTACAATGAAACCTTTGCACTGGTAGCTAGAATTGAGGTAGTTAGACTTTTATTGGCTTTTGCAGCACACAAGAACTATAAAGTATATCAAATGATGTTAAATGTGCATTTTTGAATGAAGATCTTGAAGAAGAATTTTATATTGAACAACCTGATGGATTTTATTTGACAAATAACAAAGACATGGTTTGCAGGTTAAGGAAAGATTTATATGGAGTAAAACAAGCTCCTAGAGCTTGGTATGCTAGATTGGACAAATATCTTTTGAAGCTTGGATACACTAAAGGTAATGCTGAAAGAAATCTATACTACAAAGTGACTAATGATGACATCTTGGCTATTGAAGTTTTTGTTGATGATATAATCTTTGGAGGAGAAGATGGATTGTGTAAAGACTTTTCTAACAAAATGCAAC
This sequence comes from Cryptomeria japonica, assembly GCF_030272615.1. NCBI lineage: Eukaryota > Viridiplantae > Streptophyta > Pinopsida > Cupressales > Cupressaceae > Cryptomeria > Cryptomeria japonica. Next base: position 163,120,622 of record NC_081412.1, read on the forward strand.
AAGAATTTGAAATGTCTATGATTGGGGAGATAAAATTCTTTCTAGGATTGCAGATTTCACAGAATGATAAAGGTATATTCCTATGTCAATCCAAATACTTGAAGGAATTACTAAATAAATTTGGCATGGAAAACTCTAAACCGGTAAGCACACCTATGACTACAACTGATAAATTATATTTGAAGGATGAATCAACACCTGTTAATTCGACTAGATACAAGTCTATGATAGGAGGTTTACTATATTTGACATAAAGAAGACCTGATATATGAATGCAGTATGTATTGTTTCAAGATTTCAGAGTAATCCTAAAGAAAATCATGAATCAATAGTGAAAAGGATTTTTTGGTACCTACAAGGCACTACAAATCTTGGTTTATGGTATCCTAGAGATGAAAATTTTGATTTATGTGCATACACAGATGATAATTGGGTAGGAGATGTGGATGACAGAAAAAGAACCACTGGTGGAGCATTTTTTCTTGGTAGCAGACTAATTTCATGGTTGAGCAAGAAACATAGTTGTACATCACTATCAACAGCAGAATCAAAATATGTTGCAGCAACTACAAATTGTACATAGGTATTATGGATCAAACAAATGTTGAAGGACATAAAGGTAAAATGCAAGGAACCTATAACTATTTACTGTGATAATAGGGCAGCAATCGATATATCAAAGAACCCAGTATTTCACTCAAAAAATAAACATGTTTCTATCAAATTCGATTTTCTAAAAGAGAATGTTGAAGCAAAAGAAGTGAAATTGGTTTATGTGAATACTAAAGAGAAGATTGCAGATATTTTTACAAAGCCTTTTCCTAAGGAGACTTTTGAATATCTCAGAGAGCAACTTGGAGTCCTACCCCCACCAGTAGAGACTTAGATAGTTGATGTTTATTATCAACTGACAAAATTAACAGAGAAATATTTTATTCCGGCTTTGATGAGGAGAGCTACTCCTCGGGGGGGGTAGTTGGTATGTTGTAATGAGTTGGTATTTTGTATTTGAATCTGGTTTTTGTATTGCTTTGGCATTTGATGTCAAAGGGGGAGAGATATTATGGAAATTTTTTTTTGGGGAGAGACATCTTCTAGGAGAGATTATTCCTAGGGGAGAGACATTATGTATTTTGATTTTTGGTTAATGATCTCTTTGGGAGATTGTTTGTTTTTGGTCTTTGGCATTTCTGTTTTGACAATTTGATGGTTTTTCCATCTTGTGTTGCCATCAATGCCAAAGGGGGAGATTGTTGGTATTTTGGATATGTTGATATGGTTTTGTCATTGATGTCAACACTTGTCAACACTTGTCAACCTTATCAGCACTTGGAGATCTTTGGTTATGTTCATCGACAAGTCATTGACTTATGCACAGTCACCGGTATTTGGTTCACCGACAGGTTATATTGATTCACTGATACTTGAAATGACTTGGAGACTACTTGGTTATGTCGAAGACATTATTTGATCACTTGGTTTTGGTGATTTGGTTATTGGTCTATTCGGGTTTGCATATTTGTTGTTACCGGCAAATAGGTCCAGGATATACACCGGCAAGCATATCTATTCTAGATCAACACGACATGTTATGGAGATGATTTATTATTATTGTAAATGCATTGAGCCGACATGATGCATCACTTATTGATTCATTTGTAATTGATCTTATTGTAATATCTTTTAGTGAGCCGACCTATTCAATTGGTCTTAGGTTATGATATAAATGTAAGATCTCATTTGTGAGATTGATATGCGATTGAAAAAGGATTGTAATAGGGTATATGCGAAAATCAGCAGAACTATACACGTAGACATCATTTAAAGGTTGAAGGAAGGGTTTTGTGAAGGCAACAAAAAATAAACCAGTATTGAATCTAGCATATGAAGATGCTATTTTAAGCAGTACGTTATCATTGGATTTAACCATCCAATTGTAGTCAGTGTGACTCTCATTTTGTGATTGAGCAGTGAGCTCTAGGCAACTGGCCTTTCTGCATGTGCATAATCCATATTGTACACACATACAATCTATAGTAGTATCATTTGATTGTGGGTAAGGCTTCCCATCGTGGTTTTTCCCCTTACAGGGTTTTCACGTACAAATATTTGTGTTATGTGTTGTGGATGTTATGGTCTTTTTGTTTCATGCATTAATCTTTACCAGTACTGCAATTAACTGATAAAACTGTCTATCGACATAAAGTTTGGTTTACCGACATTAAGCATTAAGTTTTGGTTAAGTTAATTTTGGTTGAATTTATTGGACAACTGATTCACCCCCCCCCTCTCAGTTGTCTCTGGGACCTAACCGAAGCATTGAGAGATGAATATGTTGAGTTATGATTAAGCATTGTCGATGTTTACAAGATTGAAGTTGTTTACTGTTAAGTTTTCATAATAGTCAAACCGGTTGATGTCAAGTATTCTTATGAATATTGATCTTGACTGAGATATGTTTACTTTGCGTGATTGAATTTGAGTTTGGGAACTGTGTATCAATTTTTTAGTATACTGATTCACCCCCCCCCCCTCTCAGTATTCTACCGGATACTTATTCTTTCATCATACCATCAATTGGTATCAGAGTTTCTCAGGTCCTCTTTAATCTAAAATCCTAACAGCTTGAGGAAAAGATCTTGTAGATCATGATGAAGAAAGAAGGCCTAAATTTCAACAAAGATAACTATAGAATATGGAGCGACAGAATGAAGATTTACAATAAGAGTCTTGGTAGTCAGTATTGGGATCATATATGAACTAAGTATATTACACCTACTGGAATCCTAACTAATGATAAGAAGAAAGAACAACAAGAAAATCACCAAGCATTAGAGGCTATTATCAGTTCCCTGTCTGATGCTGAATATGTAGATGTTCATGGTCTTGAAACTGCACATGATGTGTGGCAAAAACTTGAAGATATTTATAGCGGTGATGAACATGTTAAGATTGTCAAAGAGGAGAGTTTAAAAAGAAAGTTTGATGACATGATAATAAATGAAGGTGAGAATATCCAGAAATATGGTCAAAGGATTAAAGAGATTGTTGGTGAAATAAAGAGTGCAGGAGGGAAAGTGGAAGATGCCATAGTAATCAATAAGGTACTGAGAACCCTGCTACAGGTCTATACTATCTGAGTTGCAGATATTCAGGAGCTGAAATCCATTGACAAGACTAAGGTAAATCTTGACTCTATTATTGGAAAACTTACCACTTTTGAACTAAATGGTTATGATGGTAGTGTACAGAAATCAGAATCTCCATTCAGAGCTTCTATGATGTAGAGGTATGGTCTACACAACTTGGAAAAACCCAAATTGCTCACTTGCTCAATAGGCAACACTACCCCTTTGGGAAAAGAGGTTCTCCCAACCAGACCTCACACCTTACAAGAAAATATATAACATCTCAACACATATTTTTCCTTCCCCATAACCCCCCATTGAGACATTTCACAAAAGTCACCATTAATGGATTAACAACCCCACAGGCAAAACGCTCAAAAAGTGCTCAAATGGCTCACTCCCCTCCAAGTAAGGTTTATATGTTTCCCAAAGCCTTGTATAGGTTTGATAGGTCTAATGGATCATAAAATATCCAAATCCACCCTCTGGTTTTCTCCTCCAAGTCCCCAAGGTATCCAAGCCCAATTTGGCTCTCTAGGCCCACTAGTCTCCAAAAACAACTTTTTGGCTTACAACACAAAATCTCCAAAGGACACCTAGATTTTATTGCACACATCAAATAAATTCCCCTTGGCAGCACTTTTTCCAAAAGGAAAGGGCTTGAAGGCTTCAACAAACCACATTTCTACCAAACCCTCAATGATGACAACAAGGACTAATTCAAGCACTTAACGAAGGAAGTACCATTTTTACACACCATATCAGAAAAGTATGACTTTGAGAATTTATGGGAATCCAAAATAATACCAATTCCAAGGTTTTATACACTGGTTTACAATTCACCAATAGTTATGGGGTTTTTTTGTGTCTTTTTACTACTTTTGCATTGCCAGCCACATAGAGATGTCTGGCTTCTTTTAATTTTTGCTCTTTCCAAACACTTCCTCCAGGTTTGAAACAAAGAAAATATTAAAATATAGTCCCAAATCTTCCATCCAACCGAGTTTTAGATTTTTTTCATGGTTAAAATGAAAGAAAAGAGAAAAGAAATGTGAAACCCTAGGTTTATGCCCTTTCACAGGCTGTCTTCACTAAAACTTCAATATCTCGTTTATTTCTCCACTTCAAATGCTCTAGTTGGACTCAAATGAAAGGTATTTCACCCCTCTAACTCATCATGGAATAATTTTTCAGTTTTCAGATTGTACAAGCCCGTACCAACCAAAATAGCAGCAAATTTGTAGGAAAATACAGAATTTTTATTGCTTCCAATTATCAACTTTCACATTATTCTTCAACCAACCTCCAAATTGGTTTTTTGAGGCATAATATAGCCATCCCAACATGTTCCAACCAAAATCAGGTGGTTGTGAATGTTAGGAACTGATTTTAACAACTTTTCAAAAAGTTGTTCACCAATATTGACAACATTTGTCAATTTTTTGACAATTTTGTATTTTACCAACAAACTATCTTCAAACATAGACCTAGGAGCCTAAACATATTATTTTGGACCTAATTAGACCAAAATACACTTGAATCACTAAATCCACACATCCTAAGTCCTTTTGACCATAGTTGACCATAGAGTTTATAAAGCACCCTAGGCCACTAGGCCTTACAAAAATGGACTATGAGGACTTTATTATCCAAAATAAACATGAAAATGGGATTCTAAGGTCCCTTAAAACACCTTGAAACAAAACATGAAATTCATTGAAGAAGAAATGAATAATTTTAGTCTTGTGCCCCTGCACCATACTCCCGGGGTGGGCTGATCTCATTTCCACATGAGATAAGTTGGTCCAATGAAGTACCATGCTTCAGAATCTTTGCCTCATCCATCCATACAGCCTCTTCAATAGGTTTTCCTACCCATTTCACAAGGTATTGTTTGTACTCTTTGTTTCTGGTCTTCTTGATGACTTTCTCATCAATGATTTTCTCAAGTTTCTTTGGTGCATGATGAGGTATGGCAGCCATATCCTCTTGAACTTCTTCAATCTGAAAGTCCATACCTACAACAACATTACCTTTATATCGTGTTAGATCACATACATTGAAAATAGGAGAAATACCAAGATTAGGAGGAAGAGCAATCTCATAGGCATTCAACCCATGCTTCTTCAACACTTTGCAAGGACCCACTTTCTTCATGAGTAACTTAGTATGCTTCCACTTTGGTAATCTTTCCTTCCTCAAATACACCCACACCATATCACCAATCTGAAATTGTACATCTCTCCTCTTCTTATCAGAAATCTCCTTGTACTTTTGAGAGCTCTTTTCAAGTGCCAACCGTACTTGATCATGGATCTCCTTCATGCTATCAGCAAATTTCTCTCCATGAGAACTTATTTGCCCATCATGTGGAAGGTCTCTCAACTCCAAGATGCCTCTTGGATTTTTCCCATACACAATCTGAAATGGACTCCTTCCTATACTCCTATTCACAGAGTCATTGAATGCAAATTCAGCTTGTGGAAGTACAACATCCCACTTCTCTCCATATTGCTTTGTCAAACATCTTAATAGGTTTCCCAAGGACCTATTCACAACTTCAATTTGCCCATCTGTTTGTGGATGGTAGGCTAAACTAAAGTTCAAGTTTGTTCCCAACCTCTTCCATAAGGTTCTCCAAAAGTGGCCAATGAATTTCACATCTCTGTCAGATACAATTGTTAGAGGAAGTCCGTGAATCCTCACAATCTCTTTGAAAAACAAATTTGCTACATAGGTTGCATCACTTGTGCTCTTACATGGAAAGAAATGTGCCATCTTACTAAACCTATCAACAACAACAAAGATGCTATCAAATCCCTTTTGAGTCCTAGGCAGCCCCATTACAAAATCCATACTACAACTTTCCCAAGGCCTTGTAGGTATGGGTAATGGTTGATACAAACCAGCATTGGTGGAAGTACCGTTAGCCTTTTGACAAATGCTGCAAGTCTCTACAAATCTTCTCACATCAACCTGCATTTTAGGCCAATAATAATGTCTTCATACCTGCTCAAGAGTTTTATCCAAACCAAAATGTCCACTCATGCTTCCACAATGTTTTTCTTTCACAATGTTCTCCCTCATTAAACACCTAGGAATGCATAGTTGATGTCCTTTGAACAATAAACCATCTTGGATCAAGTAATCAGCATATTCAACATGGTATGCTTCAGAAAAATCAGAACAAACTTTATAAATTTCATGAAAGTCTTCATCACCTTCATACATACCTTTCAAGGAGTCAATCCCCACACTTTGCAACTTCACCTCTTGCACTGTCAAGGATCTTCTACTCAACGCATCTGCTACCTTGTTTGCAACTCCCTTTTTATGTTTGATTGTAAAGGTATATGCTTGGATTGATTCTACCCATTTCATATGCTTGTGACTCAACTTCTCTTGGCTATTCAAGAAGCTAAGTGCCTGATTGTCTGTAAAAACAACAAACTCTTTTGGAAGGAGGTAATGCCTCCACTTTTTCAAAGCTTGTACAAGTGCATACATTTCCAAATCATATGAGGAATACTTTCTCTTTGCCTCATTAAGTTTCTCACTAAAGAATGCAATGGGCCTACCCTCTTGACTCAAAACAACCCCTATTGCAACATTAGATGCATCACATTCAATAGTAAAAACCTTTTGAAAATCTAGAAAAGCAAGTATAGGCTGCTTTGCTACCTTTTGTTTGAGACTTTGAAAAGCCTACTCAGCCTCCTTGGTCCATACAAACTTGCACTTTTGTCTTCCCTTGATTGTATCTAGGATAGGTGCACAAACTTGGATAAAGCCTCTTATAAACTTCCTGTAAAAGGAAGCCAAGCCATGGAAGCTTCTAACTTCAGTCATTGACCTTGGAGAAGGCCAATTCAAGATGCTCTCCACCTTCTCAGGATCCATCTTGACACTTCCACCTGAAACAATGAAACCAAGATACACCAACTCTTCCTGCATGAAAAGACACTTGTCTATATTGATTAGGAGCTTAGCCTCTTGCAATCTTTTAAGGACCAAATTCAAATGCTGCACATGTTCATCTCTATTCTTACTGAATATGAGAATATCATCCAAGTAAATAATGACAAATTTACCAAGAAAAGGTTTCAAGACCTCATTCATGAGTCTCATGAATGTACTAGGTGCATTGGACAAACCAAAGGGCATAACCCTCCATTGATAGAGGCCTTCATTAGTCTTGAATGCTATCTTCCATTCATCTCCAGCCCTTATTCTGACCTGATGGTATCCACTCTTCAAATCCACCTCTGAATACCACCTTGCACCCCCTAGATGATCCAACAAGTCCTCAATCCTAGGCATAGGGAACCTATACCTGATAGTGATCCTGTTAATGGGCCTTGAGTCTATACATAACCTCCATGTACCTTCTTTCTTAGGTGCTAGCACAGCTGGAACAACACATGGACTCATACTTTTAGAAATCAAACCCTTATCTAAGAGTTCCTGGATTTGTCTTGCCATTTCCTCATTTTGTTGGGGTGTTAACTTATAGGCAGCCTTATTGGGAAGTGTAGCCCCTGGAATTAGATCAATGTTATGGCTAATCTCTCTAATAGGAGGTAAGGAATTAGGTAACTCCTTGGTTACAATGTCTTTGTAGGTTTCAAGCAAATCAACCACCTCCTTTGGTCCTATCCTCCTAGATTCTTCCTTCTTTTTGTGCACCTTCTTTTCTTCCTGTTTTGGCAACACAACCAAAGCATAACAAGGAGTATCCTCCTCTTTCAAGCATTCTAAAAACTCTTTCTCACCTACAAACATGATTTTAGAGTCCTTTTCTTCTTCACCAATATCAAGTAGGGGTAGTAAAGTTACCTTCTCACCTTTATACCAGATGGTGTATGTGTTCTTCTCACCATCATGCCTTGACTTCATGTCATATTGCCATGGCCTTCCAAGCAGCAAATGACATGCATCCATGGGTACAATGTCACAAAGTACCTTGTCCTTGTACTTGCCAATAGAAAACTCCACCCATGCTTTTCTTCAATGATGGTTTGCTGCCCCTTTGTAAGCCATGAGACCTTGTAGGGTCTTGGATGCTTAATCCTCTTCAATTTTAGTTTCTCTACTACCTCAATGGACAGCAAATTATCAGTAGAACCTGAATCAATCATCACACTACATACTTTGTCACCACTTCTACAAGTAGTTCTAAAAAGTGCCTTCCTTTGGGGTGGCTCTAGTGGACTAGGTGCTTTGATCAATGTCCTCCTCATCATCATGATCTCTCCTTGTTCAGGCTGCACAAAGGATCCATGAGAGTGAACACTATGTGTGTCTTCATCTCTCACCAAATTTGCTCTCCTTTCACCTTGTTTGTTTGCCTTTTTTGGACATTTGGATGCAACATGCCCCATTTGATGACACCTATAGCATTTTATGCCTTCTAGGCCTCTTCCACTACCTCTTCCTCTAAAGCTTCCTCTCTTTCCTCTGAAAGATCCTCTAGAGCTGCCTTCCCCTTGTTCATTTCCTTGACTTGATTCACCAAGGTCTTTGGAACCTTGTCCTCTTCCTTGAGACATATTTCTACCCCTATTTCCAAAGTCTTTTTACCCTCTCCCTCTTCCACTTTGATCACTCTTCCTCTTGAGTTTCTCCTCAACCTTCAAAGCAAGTTGAAAGCATTTTTGGACTGTGGGAGGGCTGCTTAGACTAAGTTCATCTTGAATGGTAATTCTCAACCCTTGCAAATATCTTGCAAGCTTCACACATTCAGGCTCCACTACCTTGGACTTCATCACCAATTTATGGAACTCTTGAGTATAATCTGAGACACTCATCTCCTTTTGTCTCAAACTCATTCTCCTCTTATGAAGTTGGACTTCATAATCATCAGGAACATATGCATCCCTGATCAATGTAACCATCTTCTTCCAAGTGGTCATTGGATTCTTCTTCTCCTTCACCCTATCATCTTGAGTGAAATTCCACTATGTAAGGGCTGGTCCCTTCAACTTAGACTTAGCAATCTTAACTCTTTGATTTTCAGGTATGTCTTCACATTCAAAGAAGCTTGTGAGGGCATCAATCCAATCCACAGCAGCATCTGGATTCAAGTTTCCATCATAGGAAGGTAGGTCCAACCTAACATCCATGGTCCTTCTCTCCATGGCCTTCAAGGTCTTCACAAGTAGTCTCTGATCAGCAGGCACTTCTTCTTCTTTATCCTACTCAAGGGGTTCCTCATCACTCCCCTCTTCAACAAAATTAGAGTTTCCACCACTTTTCTTACAAAGTTCCCCATTAAGTCTATCAACCTCCTTCTGCAAGGAATCAATCTTGTGAACCAAGTTTTGATCCTTCAAAAACTTCAATATTTGTGCATTAGTCATCCTTGAGGACAAATCACCCTCTTCTTCTTCCCCTGACATGGCTAAACTAAAACAATCCTTCTCCTAAGGATCACACTTGCTCTGATACCAATTGATGTAGAGGTATGGTCTACACAACTTGGAAAAACCCAAATTGCTCACTTGCTCAATAGGCAACACTACCCCTTTGGGAAAAGAGGTTCTCCCAACCAGACCTCACACCTTACAAGAACAGATATAACATCTCAACACATATTTTTCCTTCCCCATAACCCCCCATTGAGACATTTCACAAAAGTCACCATTAATGGATTAACAACCCCATAGGCAAAACGCTCAAAAAGTGCTCAAATGGCTCACTCCCCTCCAAGTAAGGTTTATATGTTTCCCAAAGCCTTGTATAGGTTTGATAGGTCTAATGGATCATAAAATATCCAAATCCACCCTTTGGTTTTCTCCTCCAAGTCCCCAAGGTATCCAAGCCCAATTTGGCTCTCTAGACCCACTAGTCTCCAAAAACAACTTTTTGGCTTACAACACAAAATCTCCAAAGGACACCTAGATTTTATTGCACACATCAAATACACTCCCCTGGGCAGCACTTTTTCCAAAAGGAAAGGGCTTGAAGGCTTCAACAAACCACATTTCTACCAAACCCTCAATGATGACAACAAGGACTAATTCAAGCACTTAATGAAGGAAGTACCATTTTTACACACCATATCAGAAAAGTATGACTTTGAGAATTTATGGGAATCCAAAATAATACCAATTCCAAGGTTTTATACATTGGTTTACAATTCACCAATAGTTATGGGGTTTTTTTGTGTCTTTTTACTACTTTTGCATTGCCAGCCACATAGAGATGTCTGGCTTCTTTTAATTTTTGCTCTTTCCAAACACTTCCTCCAGGTTTGAAACAAAGAAAATCTTAAAATACAGTCCCAAATCTTCCATCCAACTAAGTTTTAGATTTTTTTCATGGTTAAAATGGAAGAAAAGAGAAAAGAAATGTGAAACCCTAGGTTTATGCCCTTTCACAGGCTGTCTTCACTAAAACTTCAATATCTCGCTTATTTCTCCACTTCAAATGCTCTAGTTGGACTAAAATGAAAGGTATTTCACCCCTCTAACTCATCATGGAAGAATTTTTCAGTTTTCAGATCGTACAAGCCCGTACCAACCAAAATAGCAGCAAATTTGCAGGAAAATACAGAATTTTTATTGCTTCCAATTATCAACTTTCACATTATTCTTCAACCAACCTCCAAATTGGTTTTTTGAGGGATAATATAGCCATCCCAACATGTTCCAACCAAAATCAGGTGGTTGTGAATGTTAGGAACTAATTTTAACAACTTTTCAAAAAGTTGTTCACCAATATTGACAACATTTGTCAATTTTTTGACAATTTTGTATTTTACCAACAAACTATCTTCAAACATAGACCTAGGAGCCTAAACATATTATTTTGGACCTAATTAGACCAAAATACACTTGAATCACTAAATCCACACATCCTAAGTCCTTTTGACCATAGTTGACCATAGAGTTTTAAAGCACCCTAGGCCACTAGGCCTTACAAAAATGGACTATGAGGACTTTATTATCCAAAATAAACATGAAAATGGGATTCTAAGGTCCCTTACAACACCTTGAAACAAAACATGAAATTCATTGAAGAAGAAATGAATAATTTTAGTCTTGTGCCTCTGCACCATTCTGTCTGTAACCCATATGTGGGAAGAAGTAGAGATACCGACCATGGTTATGAATCTAGATCCAGCAGAGATGCTGATGATGAAGACAACTTAGTGGAACGTGAAGCATTGTTGGCAAAATGACTGCCTAGAGGCACTGGTAAATATAGAGGTAAGCTACCTTTAGAATGTTTTGCATGCAACAAGATTGGTCATATAGCAACTAATTGCCCTAATGGTGAAAATGAATACAAGAGAGACAAATTTAAGAATTATAAGGGTAAAGGCAAGAGAGATTGTCTTGTAGCTATTGACAATGGTATTATTGATGAAGAATATGATGATGATGCTACTGAAGATATTGTGTTTGTAGCTATTAAGGAGGAAATATCAGATTAAAAGGCACTAGTATCCAGGATGGATAACTCTGATGATTGGATCATTGATAGTGATTGTTCACATCAATGATTGGTGATCAGAGCAAATTTATTCCCCTAAAGGAATTTGATGGCGATGTCAAATTTGGCAATGACTCGCCCTATATGGTTAAAGGTAAGGGAGTTATTTCTCTTAATGGGAAGAGCAGTGCTAACAATGTCTAATGGGTTGAAGACCTAAAGCACAATCTTTTGAGTGTGGCACAACTTAATGACAAAGGATACCCACTGGAGTTTAGAAATGGTATGTGCAAAATATTTGACAACAAAGGTGAATTGATTGCAACTGAGAAACAGACCAGAGGTAATCTATTTGATCTTAATCTTAAATTTAGCAATTGTGTGATTGCAAAAATAGATGATAGCTGGCTTTGGCATGGGAGATTTTGTCATATAAATTTTGACAATATTGTTAAAGTAAGCAAGTCTAAGATAGTAAGAGGTCTACCTCAGCTAGGCAAACCGGTTAATGCTCTTTGTAAAGAATGTCAGTTAGGAAAGATGACTTCTTCAACTTTCAAGAGCAAGTCCTTCACAATGGAGCACTTGTTAGATTTGGTTCATATAGATCTATGTGGACCAATAAGAACAAGAAGCATTCAAGGTGACAAATATTTCATGATCTTCACTAATGATTGTTCAAGGATGATGTGGGTCACATTCTTGAAGGATAAGAATGAAGATTTTGGTAAATTCAAGGCATTCAGGGCCTTAGCTGAGAAAGAGAGTGACAAAAAGATAAAATGTCTGAGAACAAATCAAGGCGGTGAATTTACTTCTGAAGAATTCACTAAGTACTGTGATGAGGATGGTATCAAGCGATATCTTTCTGCACCAAGGACACCACAACAGAATGGAACAACTGGTCAGTGGTTGAAGTTGCTAGGACATACAAGGAGGTATAGCAAAAACATTTTGAAAATAAGCTATAAGTACAGATGTCTACATAATGAACCGAGTTCTGGTGAAAAGAGGTAAGCACAATACCCCTTATGAATACTGGTATGGGAGATCACCTGATGTTAGATATTTTAAGATATTTGGAAGCAAATGGTTTATTAAAAGAGGTTATTACATAAGCAAGTTTGAAGCTAAGAGTGATGAAGGCATATTTCTTGGCTATTCCACCAATAGTAAGGCCTATAAATGCTTCAACAAATGGACACAGAAAATTGTTGAGAGTGTCGATGTTTGTGTAGATGAATGTCCTAAAGTTTCAGAAGAAACCAGTTCTGAGAAGAAGGATGAAGATCCTTGTATTTTTCTTTTGGAACCTGAAATTGTTAAATCAGAAACCAGTAAAGAAAATCCTGATGTACTTGTTCAACTGGAACAAATAAATTTAGAAGAAGATGATAATGAAGAAGCTGAACCCGAAGAGAATGATCATGTTATTCCTAGGTATGTGAGACTGAATCACAATTTTGAACAAATTATTGGGGATAAGGATGCTAGAGTACTAACTAGAAGGAGAATAAGAGAGAACTCTTGCATGATCTCCACCTTTGAACCTAGAAGTGCTAAGGAGGCATTTGGTGATGATCATTGGGTTAAAGCTATGGAGGAGGAGTTGGATCAAAGGAAGATGGTGTTGTAGTTCACAACAAGGAAATATTAGTATGCAAAGGTTATGTGCAAGAAGAAGGAGAAGATTATGGAGAAAATTTTGCACCAGTAGCAAGACTGGAAGGTGTCAGAACATTACTTGCATTTATAGCTCATAAGAAGTTCAAAGTATACCAGATGGATTTTAAGTCTGCATTCTTGAATGAGATATTAGAAGAAGAGGTTTATATAGAGCAACTTGATGGCTATGGATTGACAGATAAGGAAGGCATGGTATGCAGAAGGCATGGTATGCAAATTGCATAAAGCTTTGTATGGATTAAAGCAGGTAGCCAAAGCATGGTATGGACAACTTGATACTCATTTGATGAAGATAGGCTTTGCTAGAACCAGTGATGATAGCAACATTTATCTCAATTCTAGAGGAGATGAAATACTGGTCAGTGAGGTATTTGTTGATGATATTATATTTGGAGGTAATGATGACATGAGTAATTATTTTGCAAATGAAATGAAGAATGAGTTTGAGATGTCATTAGTAGGGGAAATAAAAAATTTCATAGGCTTGCAGATACAACAAATGAATGATGGTATTTTCATTACTTAATTCAAGTATGTGAAAGAGGTTTTGAAGACTTTCGGTATGAGTGACTGTAAACCAGTTGGAACCCCAATGGTTACAGGTTGTAAGTTGTCCAAGGAAGATGCATCTAAGTCTGTAGATGAAAAGGAATACAGGTCAATGATTGGCAAATTACACTATGTTGTTCATAGTCGACTAGATATTGCCCACGCAGTTGGTATTGTTGCTAGATTTCAAAAGAATCCAAAGGAGGCACATCTGATGGAAACCAAAAGAATTTTTAGATATTTGAAAGGTACTATTGACTATGGGTTATGGTATCCATATGGTGAAAATTTTGATTTGAAAGCATACATAGATGTTTATTGGGTAGGAAATATTGATGATCGGAAGAGTACTACCAGTGGAGCATTCTTTCTAGGAGGAAGGCTAGTTTCATGGAGTAGTAAAAAGCAGAGTTGTACTTCACAATCTACTGCTGAAGCTGAGTATGTAGTAGCTTATATGAATTGCACATAAGCTATGTGGATGAGGCACATTTTGGAAGGTTTGAAGATGGAAATCTCAGAACCAGTAAAGAATTTGTGTGATAATACAAGTGCAATAAACATTTCTAAAAATCTTGTTTTGCACACAAGGACTAAGTACATTGAATTGAAGTATCACTTCTTGAGGGAAAAAGTTCACAGTAAAGATGTTATCTTGGAGCATGTTTCTACCAAGGAGCAACTTGCAGATATCTTTACCAAACCTCTTCCTAATACCAATTTCAAGTATCTTAGAAGTCAATTGGGGGATTGTCCCTCTTCATGAAGTTAGTTGAGCATGATGCTGATTACATCAGTCCCTGAATTACTTGAAGAATCTTACATGGATTGATGAAGAAGTGGATGTATTCCATAGGGGGAGCATCAAGTTACAGAATGATGTTGATGCATAGTGAGAGCAGAATTACATGTTTTTACTTTCACTTTGGCATTGGTATCAAAGGGGGAGAAGAATTATGTGATTGGGGAGAAGAATTATGTGTCTGATTAGGTGAACCAACGACGAGCTAAAGATAGATTAAGCAAGGTGAATACTTGGTAATGTAAACCAAGATTCCTATTCACCAATCTCAGCAACAATTAGAGGTGTTGATATTTGTATTGCCATCAATGCCAAAGGGGGAGATTGTTGGCATTTTGAATAAAGATTGCATTAATGATATGTTGTCATTGATGTCAATTGAACCGGTAATGGTATTCATGTTATTGCTGATATTGTTGTTTTTGATATTGGCTAGTAACCGGTAAGAAGAGATTTGTGGAAGATGTTGTAAACCGGTATGTTAAGTTTGTGAGTTGAATTGGTAAAATGGTGTAAAGGGTTAAACCTTTCTATGCAATGTAACGGGTAAACCCTATCAGCTGTTAAACCCTAACCGATCATGTTTGTTGGTTTATTATCTGATGAGCGGTAATGATGAAGACACATGTGATCATTGTATAAGGATAAGTTCAAATTATTTTGGCTCATTTTTTTATTGTCTAGGGAAGGAGCAAATTGGATTGCATCTAATTCACAATGCGTGATGAGTTACAAAGTCCAATGGAGTGGTGATCATGGAGTGGTTGGAATTTTCTTAAAGAATGTAAAGAGATTGTCATGATTTCTAATGGTCAAGATTGTACCGACTTGTTTGTAATCTCGATGATGAGAATTAAGTTTTTTTTGTGTTACCGACCTAATTGATTTGTATTTAAGGCCGATGAAGTTGCTTGTTAAAATTGTTGGCAAGATTGGCAGAAACCTGTTGAGTGTGTTGTTGCCTAACCAGTGAATGGATCTGCACTTTGAGTGAAGGCAGATTGAAGCTCAAAAGGATCTGATCAAGCAAATGTAGTGCTATTCAAACAGATCAAGAAAACCTGTTGTTTTCTAACAATTACATCATAAGTGAAATCCCTTAACTGGGTAAGCTCTAACAAGATTGGTTACTCACTAAATCCTCTAACAAGGTGGTCCATTAGCTTGGATCTTAAATCCTCCAGCGAGGTTACTCCTAATAGGGTATTGTTCTTTTCATCAAGGCATATTTGTAAATCCCTTAACTGGGTGATTCCTAACCAGAATTA
This sequence comes from Cryptomeria japonica, assembly GCF_030272615.1. Lineage (NCBI taxonomy): Eukaryota > Viridiplantae > Streptophyta > Pinopsida > Cupressales > Cupressaceae > Cryptomeria > Cryptomeria japonica. The sequence goes on from NC_081412.1 coordinate 163,136,491, forward strand.
GTTCTTAACATGACTTATTGTAAAGCTTTAACAAGCTTGGCTCCTAACAAGGTGAACTTCAGAAGAGTTTAGATAACTATCCTTGTGAGTCTCATCTCACCGTGGTTTTTACCTATTTGGGTTTTCCACGTATAAACATTTGTGTCAAGTGGTGAATGTTTTTGTGGTTATGATCTTATTTGTTGATTTGATTAACTTCTGATAAAGCATGATAACTAGAAGCATTGAGAGATGAATATGTTGAGTTATGGTTAAGCATTGTTTATATTTACAAGATTGAAGTTGTTTACTGTTAAGTTGTCATAACAGTCAAACTGGTTGATGTCAAGTATTCTTATGAATATTTATCTTGACTGAGATATGTTTACTTTGTGTGAATGAATTTGAGTTTGGGAACTTTGTATCATTTTTTTCAGTATACTGATTCACCCCCCCTCTCAGTATTTTACCAGATACTTATTCTTTCATCATACCATCATACACCTGATCCAACAAGTCATTTGTTAATGCCACATCATCAACTGTACTACCCCGTTGACTCCTGCTACTCCCATAACATCTACACTAACAACACACACACACACATGGGAGGTTGAACCATCTATTAGTGCCACATAATCAATTGCACCACCTTGTTGATCCTTTCTACTCCCATAACATCTACACTAAAATGAGCACACACATGGAAGGCTCAACCATATGTACCCTCTACATTGCTATCTTTCCCAAACCATATATGGTAACATATTGAGCACATTTGAGAGCTAGGGGCACTAAAGATGGATGGTTGAGTTGTTATACCATCTTTCAAGGCAAGAGGCTAGGGTAACTGCGTGCCATGCTGGATGATTGTTTTAGTCAAGTAGGCAAATGCATGAAGAGTTGATACCTGCATAATCTCCTTTAGGGTTGCTAAAACTGTAACATGATGAACAAGTTTTGGTGCTAGTGGTCTTCAATTATAATGGGTATACATGCTAAGCTTCTAGTCTATGTTGGGAAGAGCCTCCACCTCTACCCTATAACTCCCTCATGTCAAAATAATTGAGAATTTTTATTAAGGACAAACTTGTAATATAGTTTCCTCAAGAAATATAGCTACACATCTTAATCATTATAAGGAGGTTGTTCAAAGGCCATCCACCACATATCTCAAAAATTATTTTTTATAACATCATGATTACACCAATGTATTGGAAACCTCTTTGAATTAAGAGAAAGACACTCATTGGATCTAGGATCAGTAAAAAGAGCACATATTTGTGCTTTGCTTATCTCTTTACTTTTCACTGTGCATCATATGGAAAACTTGTTGCATAATATTCACGACATGAATCCCTATAAGTTTTCCATTGACTAATTTGACTAGTAACCATGCCAACATCGTTATCATTGATTCTAATATTGTGGCAAGGAATACGTGATGTTGGTTTGATGAATCCCTCCATCTTGAAACTAATTAAGAAATTGTGGTGGTTTTTTCTTCTAGATGCCCTAACAATATATCTTGGCTAAGTTGTGTAGGGTTTCTTGGAGGGGTTGGAGGGTTGACCATCTTAGGGTTTTCCCTGCGATATGGTCATCATTCAAATTTTGTTGGGGTTCAAGGTTTTCATGATATAGTATCAATTTTTTTTAAAAATGAAATTAATAAAAAACAATCAATTATTTTTTGAAAATGCAAATAAAATTTCAATAAATGGACAAACAAAGCTGACCTATCTCTTCTATAGTGTGGCATTGCGACTGGGAAATCAAAATCCTCAAACACACAAACATGTTTTTGTGAGTTTTGGGGTAGAGAAAAAGTGTTGAAGTCATGTGTCTACAGGTCGAAAAAACCCAAGTAAGTATTTTTTATAACATTAAATTAGAAAAACACATATTTGATTTTAATTCAACAACCATATACGTGTTACAACTTAGATTTTTTGAGCCATTACACATACGTGCTTTTTGATTTTTTTAAAACCAAATACGTGTTTAATTGATTTTTTATTTTTATAATGAGTGTCCACTTTTGTGCTCAACATATTTGTGCACATACCCATTAGTGATAAGTGGATGATTAGTCTGAAAGTTGAAGTTGATCTTGTTGATTAAAAATGCAAAAAATTATTAAAAATAATCACTATACTAGAAGAGGGAAGGGAATTTGAGTCGGGCTAATATAATTTATTTTTCATTTTTATAAGAAAACATAAAAATATTTGTTGTCCCATAAAATAGTCTATTTGTGAGATGTGGCTTTAAACATTTATTTAAAAAAATATAGAAATTAATTATTTTTTCATGCACTAAGTTGTCAAATTGATAATAACAAAAAATAGAAGAAAAAAACTGAAATTCACTACCAATTTCTTGATTATTAATAATAAAAATCTTTACAACCCATTAAAATAATAATAAAAAATCATATAAATAACTAAAAATAATTATTATATTAATTAGAATCACTTTCAATATGAACATGAATCATACACTATATGATTATTAAGGGATATTATATCATGTCATTTATTGGTTATATTAAAAAAAAAATGTGAAAAAGAAATATAATAGAGATTTTTTGATGGTGAAGATTCTAATTTAACTTAGGACTCTTGATTCTTGTAAATTTATGCTTATTATAGGTTAGTAGATTACTTTTAAATGAAATTTATGGGTTTTACTATTTGGTTAAGTATTTGTTAGGCCTAACCTTCATAAGATGGGAATGTGTGATCTATATGGTAAAAGGGGTTAATTGAAACGCCCTTCACTACAAAAGCACAAATTTTTTATTTTATTACATGCATAGTTTATTCAAATCTAGTTTTGATTAAACTAGGTTGGGCCAAACCTATCAAACCTATGTATATTCTTTTACTTCAAATTCATTTCTATTCAAACTAAGAGCCAAATTTATTTTTTCCATTACTTGTGATGAATGAATCATAAATCCAAAAATTAAAGTAAATTTAATTTATATAAAATTATGAAATATCTTAAAATTCAACACGTAGTTAAATGGGATTGGTGTATTAGATCTAAGATATAGGGAGGTATGGGCCTCAAAGACCTCAAACTTCAAGGAACAACCCTAGCTGCCAAATGGATTTGTAAAGCCATTGATGGCAACGAACCCTAGAAGGTGCTTGTTAGAAACAATATTCAATGCTCCACCCCAAAATCAGCAAAAAAATGGAAGAACCTACCCATGAGTGATCTGATTGTTGGGAATTTTGAGGTCTCCCCTGCAGGGTCAGAAGTCTTCAAATCTATATGGAAATCCTGGAACCATGTTAGGAAATATATTAGCAATAAAGACATAATAGATAAGGAAGGCTCTCTCAATTTGAAAAGGTCTATATGGTGGAATGTTCTGCACAATGGGAAACAACTAGCCTATCTTCAAGGATGCTATGCCTTGAAATGGTACAACCAGGGACTGGTCACATTTGAACACATTCTGGAAGATGGCACTCTGATCTCCTAGGAATCTCTTAGCTCTAAATTCAACCTCCCCCTCTCCCAGGCAAAACTTATACCATCCTTAAGTCTGCACTTTCTCCCATCCTTCTCGCTCCTACCCCCACCTCCCCCCCCTTTAGCCTCCCTCTGCTGGATAGATGGAGCACCCCTTTTGCTAACCAAAGCCAAAATGATCTACTCCGCCCTTACTGATTCTGTGGATATCCTTGATCACCTTAACTGCACCTGGAACCTTTCCTGGGACTCCAAACGATGGCAATCTACCCTCTCAAGATTCTGGACTTATCCAACTGAACCAAAGAAGAAATTTTTTGCCTGGAGACTCCTTCATAAACTACCACTAAAGGACAACAACGAAGACCCCCTACTGTGTAAACTCTACCGTATCCCTGAATCTGTATACCACATCTTTTTTGGTTGTCATTTTGCTAGAGAAGTCTGGAATTTGTTTGGTATCTCACTTAATAGCAACTGTTTTACTGTTGAAGAGATGGTATTTGGTTATATTAGAGGTGGAAAGAAACATGCTAATCTTTTCTGGTCTGCTCTCTCTTTGGAAATTATGTGGATCATTTGGAAATATAGGAATGATGATGTGTTTAATGGAAAGAGTAGGAACCTCATTGAGTCTCTTAGGAGACTCATCTGCTACCTTGTTGCTATGCAGGTCACAGTGGTACTAAGACTGGAGGAAGACAAATTCGACAGGTGGCTAAAGAATGGCTCTACTCTAGTTTTCATAAGAGAACTCTCACATGGCTTCACATGGGACCGCATGGGAAGCAATAAGACTCATTTTGAACAAGGGCTGATGAGGTTCATACAAGAGATGGAGGCACAACAAAAGAGGGAAGACTTCATCGAGTTGGAGTTGGAAGGACTACCCTTCCATTCCTACAGAGATTAGTTTGCCGAAGGGAATGTGCTGGTTTGGTGGGAAGGAGAGCTAGGCTAGATTGTATGGCTCCGCCCAAGTGGGAAACAACAATGACCCTGTTTCCTCCTTTGTGTTCAGTTAGTTGTACACCCCGTGATGCTTGAATACGTCTATCATTTTGTGTAATTTTGTAATTCAGCTCCTATGTAAATGATCGTATATCATTTATTGAGCTCTTGCCTGATATATCCCCTGCATCTTATGTTTTAACTCTTTAATTGGCTGCATGGTTTCCAGCCCAAACTCTCAAATTTTGTAACTGCTGTTTATATGATGCTTAATACAAAAAATATCTCAAAATTTATTATACTAGAAAAGTAGGTTGAGAATTTTTTGTTTTACACATTTCCCCTAGATATTAGGGGATTTGTTTTATCCTCCACACTTTTCCCTAGATGTCAAGGGATTTGTTTTATACTCAACACTTTTCCCTAGATGTTAGGGGATTTGTTTTATCCTCTACTCTTTCCTCCTAAACATTAGGGGATTTGTTTTTATCGTGCTACACTTTTCTCCTAGATGTTACCTAAGATTCATTTTATCCTAGGACACTTTTCTCCTATATGTTAGGGGATTTGTTTTATCTTGCTACACTATCACACCACTCCCGAATAAGATATTTTATAATGGTGACAAAATATACCAATAAAACATGTTAGACTAATAGAAGCTTTCACATGAAATTGTACAATTGTGTCCTATTAATACTTTCACTACAATTTCACCACACACAATCCTTTTTTGTGATAAACTAAAAATGTAATTTAAAATAAAATATATATTTTTTAGTAAATTTCATTGTCGAGTTTTTTAGAATGTAATTTTATTCTATTTGATTTTATATATTATTTACTTTTAAATATTAATGACAAGTGGATCATTAGTGTGAAAATTGAAGTTGATTCTATTAATTAAAAAAATAAATATTATTGAAAATTAAAAAAAAATCATTATATGAAAAAATGGAGTTTTTCAATAGAACTAATATAATTTATTTTACCTTTTTAATAAATAAACACCATAATTTATATTCTATTAATTGTTTAAGATTTGTGAATTGCAAGTTGAAGTCTTAACATTGAACTTGAATCACTTTTAATGGAGACATGAATATGATGTGAATGCACATGATCTACATGATAGAAGGGCTTCAATTGATATGTTGAATCTATTTTTTATTGAACCAAACCTAACATATATGGTTATTTTTTGGCTCCAAATTTATTTCTATTCAAATTAAGAATCAAAATTATTTTACCTAAAAAAAATATTATTTTTTTGTACATATATTTAAATTTTTTAAATTTATTATTCTTATTTTATTTTTTTAAATCAATGACAAGTATATCATAATTCCAAAAGATAAAGTGATTTTTGTTCTTTTGCAACAGTTAAATATATGAATGATAAAACATGATCCAAAGATTGGTGCAAAAACTACCACACAATACGTTGATGCAAAAACTACCACACAATCTAATCCAAAAACAAAACAAAAAAGATCATTCACAAACAAAATAATTTTCTTAAAAAAAGAACTTTCCCATTCAACTTTTTCATCTACTAAATGCATACTATAAATGAAAAGAATGTGAAACATGTGAAATTATTAAAGGCTTCTTATATCCTTGAATTATTAGAAGCTTCCTATAAAATCGTAATAATCTAATCCAAAAACAAAACAAAAGAAAGTCCTAAAATTACCACACAATCTAATAAAAAAATGAAAAAAGCTGAAATTATTAAAAGCTTCCTATAAAACAGTAATAATCTAGTCCAAAAACAAAACAAAAAAAGTTGTAAAATTACCACACAATCTAATCTAAAAACAAAACAAAACAAAACAAAAAAGCTGAAATTATTAGAAACTCCCTATAAAACTATAATAATCTAATCCAAAAACAAAACAAAAGAGAGTCGTAAAATTACCACACAATAAAAAAGATCACTCAAAACAACACGATTTCCTTAAGGGATCTTTCTCAATCAACTTTGTCGCTTCGCACTGAAAACTTTTGAATAGACATATATATTCTATAGATAGAGATAACCCGTGAAACATGTGGGAATATTAAGATCTTTCACGTGAAATCGTAATAAATTTCTCCTATTAAATACCTCCCATTGCGATTCCATCAAACTCACAACTCTTTCTTGAGATTTCTTATAATCTCATAATCAAAATCTTTAATCTTCTTTTCTGATAATCCTCATGGCGGATTCCGGCGTAAGCTGCACAGTACGGTTGGATCGAAAATCCACCATAATTCCGGCGCGTCCTTCGCAGCCACGACAATGCAAACTTTGCTCTTCCGATTTGCAGATGTTATGCTGCAATTATATACAAAAATGTCTTCTTTATTCCGTGGAAAACACCTGCTATGATTTTCAGTCGCTGGTGGAGTTGTTGAAGAAGAGCCTGTCGCAAACTCTGGTTTATTTCTATCCGTGAGCTGGAAGATTGGGCAGTTCATCGGAGGGCGTGGTTTACATCAACTGTAATGACACTGGAGCAGAATTTGTTGAAGCTTTGGCGCCTGAGCTTGGGGTTGCAGAAATAATGGCGGATAACGTTAGTCCTGTTGTTCAGCAGCTCTTTCATTTGAATGGTGCTCTCAATATGGATGGCTGTGTTCTGCCACTTTTGGTGGTTCAGGTACATTTCCACTTATATGGTTAACATGTTTGCTTTAAATTTCTATGGCTCTCTTCTGAATTGTTTATCATAATTATGTGAGGCTTAAAGATCACATTTCAAATTTTGATTTGTTTAGTGGTTTATTGGAAATTATATTAGTTTGTCTGGTGGGGTTTATCTATTAGTGGTAATGAGATGAGGATGAGTCATAAAAACAAATGAGTTAAAGTTTAGAATGTGAGGCATAAATCAAAAGAGTCAAAATTTATGTTTTTTGAGTTGTCTTAATCTGATTGATGATATTATGTTGATTTAAAAACTAAAATAGGGACTCAATAGTGTTATATTATTGATTGCTTATGGGGAGAATTCTGAGTTGTCTTTATCACAATTATGTAATGTGTTATATTATTGATTGCTTATATGGAGAATTTTGAGTTGTCTTTATCGTAATTATCTAAGGTTTAAAGAGCACATTTGTTTACTGGTTTATTCAAAATTATACTAGTTTGTCTAGTAGGGTCTATCTATTAGTGTGATTTGGATGAGGATGAGTAACATCACTAAAAGTTTAGAATGTGAGGTATAAATCAAATGAGTCAAAATTTAGAGAGTGAGTTATAAATCAAATTACTTATGTGTTTTGAGTTGTCTTAATCTGATTGATGATATCATGTCAATTTTCCAAATAACACTTATTTAAAGAATGGAAGTATTGTTATTATTATTGATTGCTTATGTGGATAATTTCTTATTATATTATCTATTTAGATGTTATATTTAATAATTTTTATTTTTGTGATTAATTTTGTCATTGGAGAATGGGTCCAATTACCTCATGTTCTAATAACCATTCATTACTTGCTCACCCAACCTCCCAATTACTAACTTAAAAACCCATGTTCCAATTATTGTTCATTCCTTGCTCATCCAAACCCCCACATATAACTAAGAGCCTATTAATCACATGTAACAATAGCCGCCCACTTTACCCCATAGTTAGAAGTTTTAGACTTTAATTGGAAGAGTTGTGCAACTTTATTGGTACCCATAGCAAACAACTATTGGGGCATTTGTGCATAAGTATTTGCCATTTTGAGGTGGTTGTAGTGCATGGTTATTGAGCGATACTTTGAAATGGCCACTTTTTGACCCTTGCACACATAACGGATCCCACAATGTACGATGATACTACCCAAAAGCCAGAAAAATAGCTATAAGCGGTTCAACTGCATACAAAGACAACAACAAAAAAAAAATTAAAATCTGATGTATCCTTTAAGATTTGTGGCTGTGTAAAATTAGCTATAACGTCTAATGGTACACTTCCCAAGCACAAATAGTTATTAGAGGGATATGAATTGGATTAGTTGTACAATTTTTCCCAAGCACAAATAGTTATTAGAGGGATATGAATTGGATTAGTTGTACAATTTTTTGTGGTGGTTGTAGTGCATGGTCATAAAGACACCTTTGAGTAGATATTCACTTTTAGATCTTTATGCACATAACGAATCGTCTTACATATAACTGCTACTATGTTGTTAGTATTACATTAGGGTGTGCCAAGTTAACTATGATAAATAAAATTTGTATACAAGTTATTTTATTATTACTATAAATGATTATCAATCAAAATAAATAGAAAAGATAAAAAATAGGCACTCACATCAACTCTTTACTGAAATTGTACAACGTCTCTTGAAAAATGTCATTTTAAATTTTTTTATATTATTTGATATGCAGGCAACAAAGCTGAGAGATGGCCTTGCTTTGGGATTGACAGTAAACCACTCAGTCATAGGTGGAACTTCACTGTGGCATTTCATCAACTGTTGGGCTCAGCTATGCCGAGACTCATCATCACTTACCCCAAACATTTCTCTGCCGCCTCTCCATACCCGTTCTTTTGGCACAACTCCTCCTATAAACCTAAACTTGCATCACCATAAGATTGAAAAGATTTCCCTTTCCACACTCCCACTGAGAGAAAAAATGTTCCACTTCACTGCCCAGACTATCTCCAAGCTAAAGCGAGAAGCCAACCAGGGTGCTTCCAAAGACCCAAAAATTTCATCTTTCCAGGCGCTCTGTGCACACATATGGCTTGCCATTACACGAGCTCGAGGACTTTTGCCCACAGAAGAAACCACATTCAAACTTCCTGTTGATTGCCGGCCCAGAATAGTTCCTCCATTACCTTCTTCATACTTTGGCAATGCCATCCAAATGGTGGGCACCTCCATTAAAGCGGGAGAGCTTCTAGGCAGGGGCATGGGTCATGCAGCAGACTTACTGCACTGCATCATTTCAGGGCACCAAGATGCTAACATTAGAGCCCAACTGGGAAAAGCTCCAACTCTTATTGAAATGGACAAGTTTATTCCTAAAAACTGTGTTTCTGTTGGGAGTTCTGCAAGATTTCCAATGTATGAAAATGATTTTGGATGGGGAAGACCAATCGGGGTGAGAAGTGGGTGGGTAAATAAGTTCGATGGAAAGATGTCTGCATATCCTCGGCGTGAGGGGGGTGGAAGTGTAGATATAGAGATTTGCCTCCTTCCCCAAACCATGAGCGCTTTGGAGTCTGATCCAGATTTTCTTTTCTCATGCTCTCATTGAGTTCCTAGGTATGTTGGTCAATAATAGCCAGTCCATTCATGCTCAAAGCTAAGTTTTATAGGATGAATTATTGTAAGTGGGGCTGGCTTATTAGTTCTTCTAGAATGGTAAGTTCATAAGGCGCAATAGTTAGAAGTATTATTGTCTAATATGGATCATAATAGTTGGAAGCATAGTTAAGTATTATTGTTTAATTTAGGTCATAATAGTTGGAAGCATTATTGTCTAATTTGGGCATAATAGCTGGAAGTATCTTGTCTAATGTGGGTCATAATAGTTGGAAGTATTATTGGTTAATGTGGGTCATAATGGTTGGAAGCGTTCTGTTTGATGTGGGTCATAATAGGAATTATTATTGTCTAATTTGAGTTATAGTAATTGGAAGCATTAAATTGCTTATGCAACATTGTTAGTTTATACATGTGTTAATATAATATAGGTCATGAGTTCTAATCATGGCAATTTACACAATCCTTAGACATGTATAATCTCTTATTTAAAATTTACTATCATGATAGATAACTATCTCTCAAATTTATCTTGTCGCATAGTCCTTAGATGTATAATATTTTATTTAAATTTTTTTGTCTACATATGATGGAATTAATCCATAATTAGTGTTTGGGCCAATGACAAATCATAAATGGATTAAAAATATGAGTGATTAAATAACTTGATTAAATAATTTGAATAACCAAACATGTACTAATTTACTAATATCTTGAATATGTAAGTACAAATGATGCAAACAATATTAGTTTGTTATATCAATATACCAACTCACTCTTAACCAATACAAGTGGAGAATGTTCACATTAATAGACCTAGTCACTCTTCACCAATACAAGTTACAAGATAACTTCATATATTAGAGAAATTTTAAATTTGGGATAAATCAACAATAATGCATGATAGATTGAAAAAAAAAAAAATTGATTACAAACTATGACTTCATGTTATATCATGAAATTACGTAGCTTTCTTGGAATTGTCAACTTCAAATTTTACCTTAGATTCTCATACATTAATTGGTTTCCCAATCAAATCATGTATATTAAGATAACATTTATTTGACCCACTATGCAACAATACACTTTTTTAGAACTCAAGGAACAACTTTGTATATTTCTTGACATTTTACACCCTAAGAGATTCATGTAAGTCTGGATGTGTCTATGCACTCAATGTAATATTCACACAACTTAGGTATCAAATTATCTTTTAATCAAATTTTTTAATCAACATTGTATAATTTTGGTCTACCTATAATAAAGAGTTATATTTCATTCCTCTAGATAATAAGTAGTGACGATATTACATTCCATGTAAGGAGACAATAAATCATTCTAATTAGAAGCCAATTTATTTTTTGCCCACACAAATCAAGTAAAAAATGCACAAAACAAGAAGTGGATGACATTTCTTACAATTTAGTTCCATTTAGTAATCAAGAATATGATCTGGGAAAATAAAATAAGGCAATAACTATAGCTTCACACACTCTTGGTAATATTAGGATCATGTAGGCACAAATTCTTTGACTCTAAGCAGACCTTTCTTCAATATACGAAATCTTTAGACTTACATTGCACATCCACAAGGTCAATTGGTTGGTGTATTTCATCTTGGCAACATGAATTTTTTCAAGATCAAACATCTTTGTGTTCCAAATGGTGTATCTTTTTAATAACTCATTAAGGAGCTACATTAAACTAAGGTAACTAGAAAAAATGACATTACCGATACTTTAGTGGTGCTAAACCACTTTCATATTATCCTTTACATGATTGAAACATCAAGTGCCACATCAAGTCTTGCATTTCTTGTTGTATTACCAATCCCATGAATACTAGGTTCAAGATTTACACACTTATTGAAGTTCCACAAAGACCATGTGAATCTATTAGCATATATTTTATGAGAAAACATACGCTAGATGACAAAGTATTAGAATGATCTAATATTTTTTGTAGTAGATATTTTCAAAAATAACTACCATGATTGCTTGTAAGAGAAGTATCGTAATGTGAGAAACAATGTGCCTTTTATTCAATAATTTATGTGTATATCTAGGGATACCCATATTTATTATGTCTTATCATGACCTAAAATTCATCAAAACAATTTGGCAATGATTGTGTGAGAGATTAGATACACAACTAGATGAATCTACAACAATTCTTCCACAAAAGAGGTTAAATAGGAGTGGTGAATCACACACTTCCAAACCTACTGCATATATAGAACATCATGCAATTGGAATACTAAATTTCTATACATATAATAAACCCATAATATATAATTACATATTTCTATAGGGTATAGTCCTTTATAGACATGCATTCTTGGTTCTAGTTTGAAATACCTCAACAAATTATACTACACACCATTAAAATAGAGGTTTGAACACATGAACATATCATGATTTCCTGAGATAGAGAAAACACTTTTAAATGCCTCACATGCATGAGCATACCTACACCTACATATCATATGATTTCTAGAGATAGAGACAACACATTTATCAATATTTAAAATATTTGTTAAGTGTGTTGAAAAATAAAAAACCTATGGTCATGCCTAAGACATTTATTTTACACGCTTTAATGTGAGACATGCATAGACATAACAAACCTATCATGATTTTCTAAAATATAGTCAACACTTTCATCAAGACTTAGAACATCTTTTAGGTGTGTTGAAATACACTGGTGATTAATAATCAACACTTTCTTCAATACTTAGAATATCATTTAAGTGTTTTGAAAAATTTATTATATGATTATGTAAATTATCACGATTAAGAACCCATTACCTATATTATTTATAAACATGTATCAACCAATTATGTTGCATAAACTATAATGTTAAATGTGTTGAAAATTTAAAAAAACCATGGCCATGCATAAGACATTTATTTTACATGCTCTAATGCCTCACATGTATGGACTTACCAATGCCTACCTATTATAATTTTCTAAAATGTAGTCAACACTTTCATCAAGAATTAGAATTTTTCTTAGGTGTATTGAAAAGTACACTATGTGATTAATAACCAACACTTTCTTCAATACTTTAATATTATTTAAGTGTGTTAAGAAATACACTACATGATTATGTAAATTGTCATGATTAGAACCCATGATCTATATTCTATTAACACATGTATCAACCAACGATGTCACATAAGCTATGATGTTAAGTGTGTCAAAAAATACAAAAACTCTGGTCATGCCTAAGCCATTTATTTTGCACACATCTTTAATGTCTCACATGTATGGGCATACCAATGCCTACTTATCATGATTCTCTAAAATATCATCAACACTTTCATCAAGAATTATAATTTTTTTAGGCATGTTGAAAAATACACTAGTTGATTAATAATCGACACTTTCTTCAATACTTGAATATTATTTAAATGTGTTGAGAAATACACTACATGATAATGTAAATTGTCATGATTAGAACCCATGACCTATATTCTATTAACACATTTATCAACTAGCTATGTCGCATAAGCTATAATGTTACGTGTGTTGAAAAATATTAAAACTATGGCCATGCCTAAGACATTTATTTTACATTTTTTATGTTTCACATGCATGGGCATAGCGACACCTACTTATCACGATTTTCTAAAATATGGCCAATGCTTTTATCAAGACTTAGAATATTTCTTAGGTATGTTGAAAAATACACGAAATGATTAATAATTAACACTTTCTCCAATACTTGAATATTATTTAAGTGTTTTGAGAAATACAATGCATGATTATGTAAATTGTCCTAATTAGAACCCATGACCTATATTATCTTAACACATGCATCAATTAATTATGTTGAATGATCTATAATGCTTTCAATCATTATAAATCATGTTGGACAATAATGATTTCAACTACTATGACCTACATTACACAAAATAGGTCCAACTATTATGACCCACAATAGACAAAATACATCAAACTATTGTGACCCACATTAGACAAAATATGTCTAACTATTATGACCCACATTGGACAAAATACATCAAACCAATATGACCCAATCAAATAAAATACATCAAACTAATATGACCCACATTAGACAAAATACATCGAACCAATATGACCCACATTAGACAAAATACATCAAACTAATATGACCCACATTAGAACAAATACTTTCAACTATTAAGACCCACATTAGAACAAATACTTTCAACTATTAAGACCCACATTAGACAAAATACTTCCAACCATTATGACCCACGTTAGATTTCCAGCTATTATACTTCTATCTATACTTTCAACTATTATGACCCACATTAGACAATAATACTTCTAACTATTATACCTCATATTTATGAACTTACTTCCGACTATTATGACTCACATTAGATTTCCAACTATTATGCTTCTACCCATACTTCCAACTATTATGACTCATATTAGACAATAATGCTTCTAACTATGATTCCTCATATTTATGAACTTACTAGTCTGGACGAGCTGATAAGCCAGCCCCACTTACACTAATTCGTTTGATATGACACACTTCTTTAAGTCTGATATAAGTACTATATGAAGCTTAGCTTTCACCATGAATGGACTGAGTATTATGGACCAACATACCCAAGAACTCAACGAGAGCATGGGAAAAGGAACTCTGGATCAGATTCCAAAGTGCTCATGGTTTGTGGAAGGAGACAAATCTCTATATCCTCACTTCCATTCCCCTCGCGCCCAGGATACACAGACATCTTTCCATCGAACTTATTTGCCCATCCACTTCTCACCCCAATTGGTCTTCCCCATCCAAAATTATTTTCATACATTGGAAATTTGGCAAAACTCCCAATGGCAGCACAGTTTTTAGGAATAAACTTGTTTAGTTCAATAAGAGTTGGAGATTTTCCCAATTGGGCTCTAATGTCAGCATCTCGGTGCTCTGAAATGATGCAGTGTAGAAAGTTTACTGCATGATCCATGCCACAGCCTACAAGCTCTCCCACTTTAATGGAGGCGCCCACCATTTGGATGGCATTGACAAAGTAGGAAGAAGGCAATGGAAGAACTATTTTAGGTGGTTTCTTCTACGGGTGAAAGTCCTCGAGCTCGTGTAATGGCAAGCCATATGTGTGCATAGAGTACTTGGAAGAAGAATTTTTTGGGTCTTTGGAAGCACCCTGATTGGCTTCTCGCTTTAGCTTGGAGATGGTTTCTCCAATGAAGTGGAATTTTTTTTATCTCAATGGGAGTGAAGAAAGAATGGGAGTGAAGAAAGGGAAAACTTTTCAATCTTTGTGTTTTTATGGTGATGTAAGTTTAGGCTTATATAGGAGGATTTGTGTCTAAAGAACAAGTATAGAGAGGTCATTGAGTAATATTTGCAGACGACTTATATGACACACATTAAGCTTTGATTTTTAGGCTTAAAAGTGTTAAACACTTAGAGTTGTCTGAGTGACAAGTCTTAACATAGTTGAATTCAATAGTTAATGAAATGTCATAGTGAAGTTCCATCTATAACTGAATGGTCTACAATGAATCCCACATCAAGACCATCTCTTAGTTCTGTTGCTTGTTCATCAAGTAATATAAAAATTTCAAAACATTTTGCAATTTCAAAAAAGAGTGGATTAGAATGATGTGAGCGTGTTGACACAAACTCTTATCTTTTATCTTAATTTTTTTTTTGATTAATTAAAAACAGGTTTTAAGGGACCTGAAACCCAGATACATAAGAAAGATATTCAATAAAGCAACAAAATACTACAGCAGCAAGACACCAGCAAAAAGACCAGCAACATAGGAAAGGATAGCAAAAGGCCAGCAAGAAGTTGGCCTCACGCCCAACAAAAAACAAAATTTAGAAATTCTTCATGGTTTCTTCTGCATCCTGTACCAAAAGCATCATTGCCTTTGCCGCTTCCCTCAAATCAGTATTTTCCTGAGCAGTCTAGCTATCTTTCATCTTCATTTCCTTCTCCACTGTAGTCTGCCTGGTTCTACGCCTAGAGGTCTGGTGGCTTAGGCTGGAAGTAGGAGCATCTTCAATAACCACAAGGTTCTTCTCCTGGTTTTTCTTTTCCAGGTGATTCACCAGCGCGTTCATGTTTTGGGAGGAGACTTTTAGAACCTGGAGGCTATGATCCATAAGGCTTTTCAGGGCTTTCTTGTTTCTAGCCATCTGGGCATTGACACTGTCCTTATCCTCCTCCACCCGTTCCTTCAGAAT
Organism: Cryptomeria japonica; assembly: GCF_030272615.1. Classification (NCBI taxonomy): domain Eukaryota; kingdom Viridiplantae; phylum Streptophyta; class Pinopsida; order Cupressales; family Cupressaceae; genus Cryptomeria; species Cryptomeria japonica. Next base: position 163,152,384 of record NC_081412.1, read on the forward strand.
TTTGATGACGTCCTCCAAGTGTTTCAGGTCACCTTTAATCAAGTCTTTCTCCAACCAGTCTTCCATTTCCATTTCTTCCTCCGCTTCACTATTCTCCATCTCCTCATGCTGCTTCCTAGAATAAACATGTTGATCAGCTTGTTGATTTTAACTTCCAATGCCCTCTGTTTACCCTGCATGCTGGTAATGTTTTCCACCACCCACTTCTGAAAATTGAAGAATTCAAGGGTGCAATTGCAGGGTGGTATCTAGAATGGTTTCTGCAGAATCCTTGCTTTGTTTCGTCTCCTCCGCATTAGGGTTTTCACCTTCCTTAGGCTTCAGAACGTCTTTCTCAGTTTCCGAGCCTTCAATATTATGTTGACGATTCTCAGAATTGCCCCCTTCCTCTCCTTCCCCATACTTCTCCTCCTTATTGATCTCCTTTTCAGAAATTTCTTCATTATTCTTTCCCTCTTCTTCCTCACAAAGCACATCCTTATCTTCATGCACAATATCAACCTTCCTTTTCTTATGGGTAGGGGTTCTGGTCTCCTTAGTCGAACCAGAGTCTATGCTTTTCTCAAAAATCCAAGCATTGAGAATTAAAGGGTCATCCTTTGTTGCCCTAGTCTTATCCTTCATATATTCATAAATCAGCAGAATGAGACCCTGGTGCGCAAGAGGGTAGGAGCTGGGTTTTTCAATATGGTCGGCCAAGCTCTCGTTAAGAGAAGAAGCAAGATAGAAGGGAAAAGAAATTTTCACCCCATGGCGGAAGTGGTTCAGGATGGCGAAGTGATAATTGTAAATTTTCGTAAACCTACCATCCACAGTTAAATATTCCATTAATGCCCTAAGAATTTTTTGCCAGAAAGGTTTTACCTGTTGGGGGGTGAAGTAAGATATATTATCCTTCTTCTCCAGGTTGCTCTTCTTGTCCTCCATCTTAGGGAAGTTTTTGAAGGCCTCAGTGGCGTACTTTCTATCCCTATAGAATTTGGTCCCCTCCATCTTGAGCCCCGTTACCTCCGAGATCAGACTTTCATCAATGTGCCAGATTTCCCCAAATAGGGTAACCCTGTTATTGCTCCATCTTTTTGCGAACCCCTGAGAAACAGAGCTTCTACTACCATGGAGCTTCTCCATATAATCCATGAACCCGTGTCGGTGGAGCCTTCTCCACACCTTCCTTTCGCTCTTCCAGTGCTCACAACCGGATGGTTCATTCCTGTTAAGGTTGCCTCCCATTCTGCTTTCTAGGTCACAATCACCTCTGTTACAACTCTCGGCCCGCAAGTAAAACTCTGTGTTTCTGGTTTCTCCTTGAAAAGAGACTTTCACAATTTTGAGATTGCCATTTATGTTCATATGAACCTGGCTATTATTACAATTACCTCTCGCACACATGTCTTCTTGGTTATGATGCCGATAAGCACTAATCGACTGGCAGTTCATCCGCCCCCACACTCTGTCATTGGTACTCATTCCCCAAAATTCAATCATAATATTTGCTTGCTCCATTAAGGCGATCACAATATAATAGTTCCTTAATCTCCCACTTAATGTGACCTTCCCCTATATATTTGACCCCCTTTTCCAAATTAACCCCTTCATTAGCAAGGATATCTGGTACCTTGTTACCCTCTCTAAAAGTATGGGTTAAAATAATGCTAACATAGTTATTAAGGATAGTCTTAGCATTTTTAATAATATTAGCAATATTCCAGGAGACTAAACTAATACCTTTGAGGGCTTGTATAATATTTAAGGAATCCCCTTCAAGCCAGATTTTTTTAAATTTGAATTCCCGAGCTAACTGGAGGCTCTTAAGCATGGCCATAGCTTGAGCCACATGGTTGTTTTGGATTCCAAAAGGAGAAGCAAAAGTAGCAATACACCTTCCTTGAGAATTTCTGATAACTCCACCTCCACCAGCCTTTCCAGGGTTCCCTTTGGTGGCCCCATCAAAATTAACCTTTATCCAGTCATAATCAGGGAACCTCCAAACAATGTTTTCTCTCTTCTTCTTGTTATCCACTCTGTAGACCTTATGAATCAGGTTCCATTCAGTAATAATGCCTTTTTCCATATCATTCATATTTATAATAGCCCATTGCTGATTATTCTTGTGAGGGATGTTGATGTTCTCCTTTATACCCTACATATTTTTTCAAAGACAACCTGAGTATTACACTTTTCTTCCCTAAATATCCTGTTATTACTTTCTTTCCAAATGCCCCAGCATATCATGGGGAGGGTTAGGGACCACAGGTTTTTAATAATTTGACATTTGGTAGGATAATTCCATTGCCATATTATATCCTTAATGCTTTTGTTCTTGACCCAATTAATTTTCCATTTTTCCCATATTTTACACCAGAATTCCCTAGTGAAGGAGCAATGAAAAAATAGGTGATCAACAAATTCCTCCTCCTTTTGACAGAGCTCACATCTATTAGGGAATTTGAAGCCCCTTCGAATTAAATTATCAATAGTAAGGATACTATTATGAGAAGCAAGCCAAAAGAACATGTTGACTTTAGGGATCAAGATGTTGTTCCAAACTTTACTCCAAAAGGGATTGCGGATTTGAGAAAAAGTGTTTTTATAAGCAGAAGAAACTGTAAATTCACCTTTAGGGTCACTTTTCTAGAGGAAAACATCATCATAGTTGTTGTTAGGGGAAAAGGACAACAATTCTTTCTGAATAGAGGAAAGACCAGGATGGATGTCCTCAAGATTGGCCCATTTATTCTCCTTCCAATAGTCACAAACCATCAGCCCAAACCTCCTTTTACATTCTTCAATAACTTGATTGTTGTTTTGATCAAATAGGGCTTCATTCTTCATCCAGGGGTCTTCCCAAAACCTTATTCTGTCACCTTTTCCAAGGACCCATCCAGCTCCAGCTTTTGCAACTTTTATGGCTTTGGTTACACTATTCCAAATGAAAGATCCAGCCGGGATATCTTCATCATTGAGGATCCCTTGGATAGTCTGATTCTTAATGTATTTGTCAAACTAATTTTGACTCCAGTCTTTCTTAATGTCAAAATCTCTCCATAATTGCTTGGCAGGAAGAGCTTTGTTAAAATTTTTAATAATTTTAATCCCCAACCCTCCTTTGTTCTTTGGTCTACACACCTTGTCCCATGCAATCAAAGGTATTCTCTTCTTTTCTTCAACTCTTGACCATAAGAATCTCTTCTGAATTCTTTCCATAGTTTCAACAATTTTAGCCGGAATACCAAAAAGACTGAGGGCATAAACATGGAGATTTTGAAGAGTTGCTTGGAGGAGCTGCATTTTCCCAACTTGAGATAACATTGAACCTTTCCATCCTGCCAGTCTCTTATTAATTTTATCAATGATCATATTCCAGAAAGAATTTGGGGGAGCCATCCCTAAGGGAAGGCCCAGGTAGGTAGAAGGCAGCAAGTCCACTTTACAATTATATTGGCTATTCTCTGTTGTCTTATGACTGGAGTATTGAGAAAGTACATAGCTGATTTGTCCCAGTTAACTAGTTGACCAGTTGCCAAAGCATAGGAGTTGAGAGCAGTTTTGAAGGCTTCAACCTCCTTGACTGAAGAATATCCCATGATGATAGTATCATCAACAAACTGTTGATGAGTACAAAACACATTGGCAGAAGAAGGTTGAAGCCCTTTGATAATTTTGCTTTGTTTCAATTTATGAATCATTCTACTCATACTTTCAGCCAGAATGGTAAAAAGGATAGGTGATATGGGGTCTCCTTGTCTTAGCCCTCTAGAGTTTTTAAATTTTTTTGTAGGAGATCCATTAACCAAAATAGAGAACATAGGAGTAGTGATTAGTTCTCTGATTATTTTGATAACCTTACTATCAAAACCAAAAGCCCCCATGATTTTAAATAGAACATCCCATTCAACTCTATCATAAGCCTTTGCCAAATCCAACTTTATCAAGAAACCTTCTTTCTTTGCAGCGCTGAGAGAGTGTATGTTCTCATGAACAAGAATGATTGAATCAAGAATCTATCTACCAGGAACAAATCCTTTTTGCTCTTCAGATATGATGAAGGGAAGAATTGCCAACATTCTAGTCGTCATCACTTTGGATATTATTTTATAGAAAGAGTTGCATAGACTAATAGGCCTAAATTTTCCCATAGAATCCGCCCCAGCAACTTTGGGGATTAAGGCAATAAAAGTGGAATTCAACTCCTTAAGGATTCTTCTGGATCCAAAAAATTCTTTTACCGCATTAACCGTATCCTTCCCCACAATATTCCAAAATTCTTGAAAGAAAAACATAGGGAATCCATCAGGGCCCGGAGCTTTATCCCCTTGAAAGGAGAAGACAACTTTTTTGATTTCTTCAGCAGACGGGATGGCAGCAAGGGTCTTATTCTGAAAAGAGTTTATAATATTAGGAATATTGTTGACCAGATCGAGTTGATGGGTCTGATCAAGATCCTCATTACTAGATAGGAGCTGCTTGAAGAATCTAATAGCTTCATCCCTGATTTCATCCTTATTTGTCAGAGTGCTGTTCTCAACAGTTAACTTGGTGATTCTATTTGATGCCTTATGTTTTAGGGAAGTCATATGGAAAAACTTAGTGTTTCTATCCCCTGCCTTCAGCCATATAGCCCTGGATCTCTGTCTCCAATATATTTCTTCCCTTGAAATTATGGTATGAATGTTGTCAAGGACCTTATCTTCCATGGCTTTGGAATACTTTTTGTAGCCCTCTTTCTGGATGGAGATTTGAATCTGGTTCAATTCCTCCTTTAGCTTTTTCTTTGAATCAAAAATATCACCAAAGACCTTTTTGTTCCAAGTCTTAATGTTGGTTTTGACATTTTTAAGTTTTTTGGCAACTTTATACATGGCTGTTCCATTAATATCAAGATTCCACCATTCAGCAATGGACTTTTCAAGATTGGGGTGGGATATCTACATCTTTTCGAAGCGAAAAGGGAATCTTTGATTTTTCTTAGAGTTCTTAGCAACAAAGGAAATGGGATAATGATCTGATCCAATTTTATTAATGATAGAAAGGGAACAACTATGAGAAAGAATCCAATCATTAGAGAGAAGAGCTCTATCAAGTCTTACCTGGATAAGATCTTCACCATCTCTTTGGTTTGACCAAGTGTAGGAGGCTCCACTGAGATCCAAGTCAATGAGAGCATTGTCATTGATAAAGTCCATCAGGTCAGATTTGCTTTCAGGTTGAGCTTGACTACCTCCAAATTTTTCTCTATCTTGTAGAGGAGTATTGAAATCTCCCATTACAATCCAACTATTCATAGATAAATTTTTCCTTTTTTGCTGAACTTTTTCCCAAAATTTACTTCTAGCATGTTTGGAATTAGGGGCATAGATATTAGTTATAACAAATTCCTTCTCATCAAAAATATTTCTAGCTTTTAGGGATAGAATATTGCCATCCTCATCAATCATATCTCTAGAAGTTGTGCTTTTATTCCATAATATAACAACTCCTCCAGAGGCACCATTTGAGCTACTGCCACAGACTCCCCCATTTTTAAAAAACTTAAGTTTCTCCACTTTCTCTTTGCTCATTTTAGTTTCCTGAATCAAGATAATATCCGGATTTTGATCTTGAATAAGATTCCTTAATATATCCTATTTATTGAGACCATTTAGGCCTCTGATGTTCCATGACATTATCTTCATTTTGAGACCTGGGGGCAGGACTCCTTGATAGTTCTCTGCCTTCCATCAGCTATGTTTTGTTTACTCTCCTGGTCCCTGTGCCATTTCATGGTTTTGCATCCTGGTGGGGATCTTGATGCCCCAAAACCTACCTTAGACCTGGTTCTGGTTTTTACTCCATTAGGACCTCCTGTCTTCTTGGTCTTAATTTTCTTTTCATTTTCTATCGTGTTTTCTTCTTGTTGTTCTACCCTGGATTCATCATTTGCCCTGGATTCATCTTGTATGTTACTCCAAAGATTTTCTCTTTTCCAGGGTGAAGTGGTCATATTTACTTCTATGTTCTGGAATAAGGCATTTAAGTTTGCTTGTGGTGATCCAAACTTGTTGCTCCTTCTCATTTCTAGTTCCTGTTCTTGAAGCTCTTTCCCTAAACAGGGTTCTTCTTTCTCTGACATGGGTTCATATCGTTCTTCATGATGAGAGACAGTGATTTCCTCAATCTCACCATCCTCAAGGGTCTCTGTACTAATTTCATCCTCCTTTTCTTGCAACTGAAGGGCTTCAAAGGTATTACCTATTTTGATCTCAAACTCCTTAGTTTCATTCTTCTTGTTCCCCTTCATAGTAGGGTCTTTAGTTAAGTCATTGGATTCATTTTCCTGATTTTCTGAAATCAGATTTCCACTTTTTTCTTCTGCCTTATTGCAGAATTTGTTGGTATTTTTTTCTTTCCATACTAGTTTATTAATATTTTTGCCTTTAATCATAGGTCTTTTAGGGTTGCTGGGACAAGCCTTAGCCCAGTGACCTTCTTTTTTGCAAGAAAAGCACACAAAAGGGAGAGATTCAAATTCAATGGTTTGTTCCCATAACCCAAGTTTGGAATTTATATCAATGGTACTTGGGAGATCCATATTCTGTGAAATGTTGAAGCAGATGCGTGCATACACAAGTCTCTTGCGAGCTACAGTCATTGGGTCTATCACAATAAGCTCCCCAAAGGAGTTAGCAATTCCTGAGAAAACATCCTCCACCCAGTATTCCAATGGTAGTCCAGGCAGTCTAACCCACACTGGGGTAGATTCAAAAAAGGAATCATTTAGTTCCATGTTAGGGGTCCATTTTCTAATAGAAAGAGATGATTTTCCAAACATCTAGGGGCCTCCACTTAGAACTGCTTCCAAATATTCCCTGCATGAAAAAGAAAACACAAAAAAACCCCTTGGTAGGGCAGAAACTTCAGCCTGTCCTTTCATTCTCCATTTTCTTTTAACAAAGGATCTAACATCCTCAATATTAGGTCGGGGTCCGACAAATTTTCCCACCAAAGAGAGAGTCATTAAAGAAATGCTATGATCAATAACCAAATCAGGAACCTCAATTGCAAGTTTACCTATTCTATTGTCTGATATATCCTTCACAAAGGGGAGAGAAGATTTACCAGTCGGTTTACCAGAGGCATGTCTAGTGAAGAGGCTATTCCATGGTTTAGGTATTCGCCCCTCCTTGGAAGTACCTAAATCAACCGGCACCGCCTCGGGGCAAGAATCTTGCATGTTTTTTAAATTTTCAGGATTGGGAGGAGGGTCCCATGTTCGTGGGTCCCCATTCTGTCTTCCATCCTCATCATCAGCTGTATGTCCTCGAGCTGCAGTGGATTCAGACCTAGAGGACCCAACATTGTTGTTCCCTCCATTGTTTCCATTTTTAGAAAAGCATGTATGTTAGTTATCTTAATTTTGTTAATCATTAATATATCAAAGTATTATATCTAATAATAAAATAACTTTGTATTTAAAATATCTATATTAATAATAACAATATATTTTAAAAATATATATAATAAAAAATTAAATACAAATAATTAATTTGTAACTTAAATTTAAGTTTCTTATTTTAAATAATAATTATCTACGAGAGATTATACAAATATAAAAAATTATTAAATTTAATTCATCTATAGTAAGAAATACTTTGCATAAACATCAATATTATATTGTTTGAATAAGTGCTATTTGAAAAATTCAACATGATATTATCAACCAGCTAGAAACACATAAATGGTTTGATTTATATGTCACTCTAAACTTTGACTTGTTTATGTGGCTCATCCAAAATCACACTAATAGGTGGACTTTACTAGACAAACTAGTATTAGCATATGTGTGTGTGAGTTTTATGTATTAGTAAATATATATACTAAACATGTAGGACATTAAATAATTTACTTTAATATTTATATATTTTATATTAAAATATTATTGTTATTTTATAATATATAATAAATTTATTAATAATTTAATTTATTTAAAATAATATATCCTAATATCTTTTAATAATTATTATTTCAATATTATAATATATTAAATAATAAAATCATATTTTAGGGTTAAGGTTATGATTAGATTTATGTTTAAGCTTAGGGTCAGAGTGAAGATTATAATTAGGGTTAATGTTTAGGTCATAGGTAGGGTCATGATTATATTTGGGTTAAGGTTAGAGATATGGTTTGGTTTATAGGTCACCAGTAGCCGTGTGTGTTCCAATAACCATTCACTCCTTGTGCACTCAACCCCTCAATTACTAATTCTAAAAGAACCGAGAAAATGATAACTAAAAATCCATTAATAAATTTTACATGTACCAAAGAAGCACACTTTTAGCTTTTTTGGTCCATAATTGAGCCATTTGCATACAACTACTGGGGCATTTGCACACGAGTACTAGGACATTTGTCCATACGTATTGGCAATTTTAAGTGCACAATTATTGGGGCATCCTTAAGTAGGTATCGGCGACACTATGAAATGTGTGCTTTTTGACCCTTGCACACATAATGGTTCCCATAGTGTGTGCCATTACTACCTAGAAACTAGAACAATAGCTATAAGTAGTTAAGTCATGTTGCATTCAAAGACAATCAACAAAAAAATCATCAAAATCTGATGTACCATTTAATATTTGTAGGTGCACAAAATTAGCTATAAGAACTCTTGATATGCTTCACCTAATAGATTCAAACCCATTTAGATAAACCAACAAACTAGATATTGTATGCAGGAAAAGCGGGTCGATAGAACTCAATATGAGGAAAACGGAGCTCAAAGAGGCTTTGCTCACACACCCACAGGACTTCTTGGTGCAAGCTATGGAGTCATGAAGTATGGCTCAGCTTCCCAAGGTTGGTTCCATGGTTCTCTATCTCACAAGATCCCTCAAACCAATGTCTTTGCTCTTAGATCACTGAGCAAAGTGGTTTAGGGATGACAAATGCAAGAACGAGAGATGCTTTGGTTGATTTTAAGATGAAATGCATCCTAAGTTATACACGATCCTATAAATGCAATAAACTAGTTATAAGATGACAAGATTAGTAACAAGACTATCCTAGCATGCTATATTAGTCTATGAGTAAGCTAAATGATAAGGAAAATACTCTAAACATGCATATTTAGATTAATTCCTATTTAAAAGAGAGGTTAAATGATGAGCATATAATGAGATATTAAAACTTGCATGGATTTGAGTATAAGTGTGATGCTAAAGACTTGGATGATGAAAATGGAGGAATGAGAGCTCTATTTATAGCAAAAATAGGGCAATGGATGGCCATGATTGAAATATTTAATCAAGGGTTGAGTTTGAAAGTTGGGAATCCATGTTTGCAATTGTCACCAATGAAATGGTGACAAATGTCAACATAAGACTGGGTTGAGAAGAGAGGTACGAAGCATTAAATGCTTGAGAAGACCTGATGGTTATCTTAGGGGGTAAGGGTTATGGTTAAGTTAGGATTACCCATTGGATAAAGGTTTTACCCAAAGGATAAACTCTTGTGCAAAAGATTAAGGATAACCATGGTCAAAGCAATAAATGCTTGATGAGACCCTTGGGTTACATGGAGGTTGAGTTTAGGGAAATTCTTTAATTATGCTAGAGGGTTGAGTTAACCATTAATGGTTTGGGAGACTTTCAAAGTTAAGTGGTTGAAGCCTTTAAGGGTTTTCAAAGATTTTAAGGGTTTGAGAAGTGACTTCCCTTTGTTTAGGGATGTGACAAAGTTTAGGAAATGGGTTAGGTTAATTTAGAAGTGATTAGAAGAGTCTAGAAGGGGTTAGGAATAGGGTTTAGGAAGCAAGTGGGAGATGTAGGATTTTGCAAGTGGATGAAGGGATAATAGGATTTAATTGAATAAAATGAATTTAATTCAATTTGGTTGCAATTTGGGGAAATCAAATAAATTAGATTTATTCAATTTAGGGTAAACTATTTAATTAAATTTGAATTTAATTAAAAGTGGATAGAAGGGATTTAATTGAATAAAATGATTTATTCATTAAATGTCAAAAGAGGCCTAGTGAATTTAATTTAAATAAATTGAGTAATTTACTTAATTTAAATAGAGGAATGTGGGTGATTTGATTAAATTGGATTTAATTAAATAGAGAAATGAACATAAAATATTCATTTAGGAATATGGTCATTTTTATACGTCTACAGATATAATTTGAAATAAATCACTCAAAATTATTTAGAATATTGCTATTTAAACCTAACATAAATATGATAAACTCCTCTTCTTCAACAACTCCACCAGCGACTGAAAATTATAGAAGATGCTTTCCATGGAAGAAAGAAGACATTTTTGAATGTAAATGCAGCTTAACATCTGCAAATTAGAAGAGCAAAGTTTGAGTTGTTGTGGCTGCGAATGACGCGCCAAAATTTTGGTCGACTTTCGATCCAAACTTACGCCTGCACCAACCATCGGGATTATGAAAAAACAAGATTAAAGCTTTGATTATAAGAAAGCTCAAGAAAGAGTCATGAGATTGATCGAATCACATTAGAAGGTAAATAATGGGAGAAAATTGTTTACGATTTCATTTGGAAGCTTCTAATAGTCCCGCATTTTTCACAGATTTGTTGTCATTATAAAACTGCAATTGGTACGATGAGAAATTTTAAATGTTGTCTCCTAAGTCTCGTGAACCACTACCATCCCATAAAAATGGGATAATGTAAAGACATAAATCGTGCTAACTTCAATAATAACCGAAATGCTCTTTATTCTTAAATAAACTCATAAATCGGTTGATAAGTCTATTTCATTCCATTTTTCATTGATAGCTTCAATTGATCATTCCATATAGATTGTAATAAACACAAAATTTCTATAATAAATAATGATTCTTCATTCAATAAATCGATATAAGTAGTATTTCAATCATACAATACTTACGCATTTCAAGTTGTCGTAAGTTCAATAACAAAATAATACAAAGTAAAGGGTGAGATGCATCTGTTGATCTACAACCCAAGCTATCGCCAATGTAATCTTTAGCATGAAGATGAGAACAAGATTCAGGCACTTTTTCCGCCCAACCTTGAAGCTTACGCTTCCCTAGAGTTCTTGGTCAATCAAGAATACCCGACTCTGCAAGAATTGCTTAGCAAAAGAAATTCGAAAGGCAAGATGGAATCTGGTGCGTGCCTAGATGATACAAGCATTTTCATTTTTCTACTTCTTTTAAGAAACAAGCATTCACTATCATTCAAGGATATGGTAGAGAGGATAAAATAAAATAATTCCATTATTTCAATGGTTAATTCAATTTGATTACTCGGCCGAGTATAATGCCATGCACAACAAAAATAGATAGTTGGAAAAGCAACTATTCTCTCTATAATCCACATTCGGCACCTGTCCTGGAAGGTAACTTTCCACAAACACAAGCCTATCTAGCTTTGTTCACATAAATCTACAATTAAAATATACAGAAGACAATCTTTCACCTTTTCAATTCTAGCTTCCTATATCTAATAAGATATTAATATAATGTTTAAGGAAGACAATCTTTTGTTGAATAGAAATGGAGAGAACTAATCTTTTGTTCAAAACCAATCCTATCTGACAGGAAGCAATCATTCATAGATAAACAAATATACATCTGAAAGAAAACAATCTTTCACTTCTATCTTTCAAGCAATTTAAAAACAAGATTAAAATATTAATAAGGTGTAACACATGTATGTATCTTACATATAAATTGAATAAAATGAGTACACATTCTTTTATTCAATTATTAAAACATTTAAATAGCATAATCATTAACATGCATTCCATTCTTATGGTTTAGAATTCTAAGTTTATCTCATCTAAATTCTCTCTCTATCTTTCCAAGTGTCGTGGTTCATTTACCTCTTTTCTCAAAACATCATATTTAGTTTAATACTAATATGTGACTTTTCATTATTTAAAACTTAACACACCGACTTCACTAATTTACCATAATGACAATCTAATATGATACAAGTTCATAAAATGCCTATCTATAAGGATTTTCAAATGAGACACTCGATAACCATCTTTATTTTTCTTGCAAAATTTGAACGTCTATGTCTTTCCTTGTGATATCAAAATAACTTCATTATTTATAAGTCGTTATCCTATTATTTCATCTTCTTCGTGGTTCAATCTCAAAGTTTCTCTCTCTATCCTCTTACTTAATTTCTAGAGGATTGGGTGATTTTATGAGAGTTTTTACTAAGTTTATCAACAAACTTTAAGTAAATGATTCACTATTGTATCTTTATTTACATGAACGTAATTTTTGAACAATTAACAATGATTCCTTTTTCGACTCTAACTCTTCCATTAGTATATTGCATAAGTCTAAAACTAGATCATCCTTTAGAAAATATGTAAAACAACCTATAATGCAATTCCTACCACTCTTTAGCATCTTTCATGCATTTTCATAGTTATTTTATCAAATGTACCTCATAATACATTTCTCTATAAGACTATTCAAAAGAGATTTCACACAATTTTGTTCTAATCATAGCTTGTCTCAATCAAACTTTATTCTAATAAACATTATATAACTTCACGACTCACTCACCATCCTTGCACAATGAAGAAAGAATTAAGGTAGATCCTACCTCCTTATGCTCTTGTTACTGGCTTGAGGTGATGGATTTTCTTCCCTCTTCACATTTGCCTTCTCTCTTTCAAGATGGTACACAACCTCTTTGTCGCTCTCCATCTATCGATTCTTCTATTAACTCTATCCTTCCTTTCTATCTTTTATTTCTAAAGTTCACTCTTAAATTCGACTCTAAATTTGAGATGATCATGATCGATCTTTTACGATTCGATTGTAAACAAATCTAAATCTTACTACTTTTCTCTTCTTCATTCCATTCTCTAATCCTTGGTTGCATCTCTCCTCCCTCTCTTCCAACTCAATGGTCTATATATAGTGTAGTCGTCTACCCTCTTTCCTACTTTCAGACTATCTCTACTAGAGGTGGATTGATTCTAAGTGACACCACTCATGATCATAACAGTCCTAATCGTATTTGAGCACCTATGTGTTCACCATGTAAAGTTATCCATTATCCATTTCATGACACCACACCACTAAAGTTGTTAAGTCCATAATTATAGATTATCCATGTGGCTTTTAACTCCAAGACTAAGTCGACTTTACTAGTAACGACTCCCTTAAAACATGCAAAGTTAACTAAATTCCAAATTGCATGTATTGTTTTCCAAGACCAAAAATTTTGAATGACTACCACGTACATGGGTTGGTTGACGTGGTCCATATGGCTTTAAATCAATGCCATTGTCTTCGGCTATCAAATGGCTCAAAACACACGTGCAAAAGAAATGTTGTGACATTGGATTGATCTTGTATGTTAAAGGTTAAAGACAATCAAATATTTATTCACGCATTATGTGAGGTGTTGATGCTTCTATAAATATTTGAGTGCGTAGTCATCTACATCACTTCAGAAAGAGAAAATAAGCTTCAGTCGTTTTAATAACATAATTGAGGCAGTTTCAGTTGGCAAGAGACTTTGACTTATCTTCCTTTTGATATGAAATGGCATCTAGTTCGTACTTGGAATATTCCATTTCTTTAATTAGAGAATCTGATCTTTGGTGATGGCTTAAACTTTATTAAGTTTTGCACATTACCCATGTGATGCTGCACATTTATGTTAGTTATAACTATGGTTTGTTTGCATGCAACGTGGTGCAACTTTATTTAAATGGGAGGAGGGGTGGTAAGTGGTAATACTGACCCCTCCCTTTATTTAAGGGGGGTGGTTGATGTTACCATCGACCACCTTCTTTAATAAAGGGAGGGGTCTTTAAACTAACCCCGCCATAATCACTATTATAATTTGTTTTATTTTTAATTTTTTTTTTAATTTCATTTTTATTATATTTTAATATATAGTTAATGTTTTTTCATTAATATATATATATTTAAACATTAATCTTTGTTTAACAAATTAAATATATATTTTGATTTTTCATTAAAACAATATTCATAATTTTAAAAATATGTTTTTATATATCTTAATTACATATGTATATACTTGTATATGGTCGATTCATACAAGTATATGGTCGATTCATATAAGTATATGGTCGATCCATATACATATATAATACGTATATATATTTATTTTAATCTCAAATGGTTACGCAGATATAACAAAATTCATGAAGTAATCATATTTCATGATAATTGGATATTTATAACTATATAGATATACATGTATATGATTAAATCGATTTCTCATATACATATACATTTTATACTATTGAACAATTTACAAAAGTAAACTCATAAGTATGATTTTTCATACATTTATACCTATCTGAACAAAAAGAACATATAACCTAAAGTAGATATTCATTTTCGAATCATTTACACATTTGATCTCTTTTAACTATAAAGCATAATATTTCACAATCACTCATGTAACTTATATATAATTCAATCACTACTCAAATCATGCAATCAATGCATATATATAAATATTTAAATTAGTCTACTACTCATTCCACATTCATCATTTCAATTTGAACAAACACTCAAATAAGGTCATTTAAATCATCCATCTTTCAAGATGCAAATATAAATCCTAATGTGGTATGTGAGAGATTCCATCTATCCTAACAAAATACAAGAGCTAAGACAACTCTACCCGAACCCTGTTCTCGCCTTCATCATTGTTCACCCGTTCCTGCATTCACTTTGCACTCAATCGCTCATTAGCAATGACGATCCCAATTTACAATAAAAATTATTACTGATCATTCAATTGTATTTAAATCATATTAGTACATTCGATATTCTTTCTTATTTCATTAATAGTTCTATTTTCATTTCATTTCAATTTCATTTGAAAAATAAACATTAGTTTCCTAATTAAATAATTATGGAAAAATAGGGTTCGTGACAGATAAGATTATCTAGTAAGTGGATATTTGGATATTTTTCTCCTCAACCACTAGATCATTATGGTGAGAGGTGTCCCCTATAGACACAACATGGAGTTGAAACATTTGTGTACATATATATATTTTTTCGACAGTTACAAAGCCGTTCAAATATCAACAGTTACAAAATGATTCGAATACTCTTGAAATTCTACTTTTGCATCTTAAATATAGAGAATATATGCCTGGCTAGAGTGATCAACAATATGTTATCAACATAGCGAAGTGAAGATTGCGATAGGGGACAATAGAACAATGAGTTGTTCCAAATATTCATAATAGCGATGGTGATGCTGTGGTTGGTGCCCTACACTATCCACTGCTTGGTCAATGCCACATTCAAGTGCACCATGGCCAAGAGAATACACTGCCACTGCTCTCTGCCCTAACCCTAATAACTAATTGTAAACCTATCCCTAACATTAACCCTAACCCTAACACCAATCCTTAACCCTAACTATGATGTAAACCCTAACATTAATCCTAACACTAACCCTTAACCATGATGTTACAATTCCTAATCCTAATCCTAACCCTAAACCTAATCCTATCTCTAACATTAACCCTAACCCTAACCCTAACACCAACCCTTAACCCTAACCGTGATACTAACTCTAACTGTAAACATGATCTTAACCCTAACCATGATGTAAACCCTAACCTTAACCTTAATATTAAGCCCTAACCCTAACCATGATCCTAACCCTAATCTCGACGATGATGTAAATCCTAACCCTAAACCTAACCATAATCATGATGTTAACTCTGACCCTAACCCAAACCCCATCCCTAGTCAAGGTGTAAACCCTAACCCTAGTCATAATCCTAACCTTAAGCCTCACCACAATCTTAACCCTAACCCTAACTTTAACCATAATCCTAATCATAACCCTAAACCCTAACCATAATCCTAACCTTAACCCTAATCCTAATGCTAGCCCAACCATAATCCTAAAGCCTAACTCTAACAATAATCCTTAGCCCTAAACCTAAAACTTGACCCTAATCATAACCCTAAATCTAATTTGAAACCTTAATCCTAACCATAACCCAAAACCTATCCCTATCCCTATCCCCATTCGTAACCCTAGCCCTAACCTTAAACCCTAACCATAACCAAATCCTAACACTGACCCAACCCATAACCCCAAACCTAACTTATTTAATGTCTTCCATGTTGCAATGCGACTGCTACTATCTTATATATATAAAATACATCGAGAGATATGCTTCTTGAGGCATCTATTTTTTATCAATTTTATACCCTAAAGTCAAATAGGTGCCTTGAGAAGGATATCTCTCAGCGTATTTTATATATATATATATATATATATATATATATATATATATATATATATATATATATATATATATATATATATATATATATATATATATATATATATATATATATATATATAAAAGCTAAATTTATATAAACAAATGTTTATTTCTATTAGCACTACATAAAAATGATTATTTATCTACTATTTGGGGATTTTTTTGCATACGTGGTATTAAAAAAATGGGATAAAATTATCTTGTAAGAGGATATTTGGATAATTTTCTCTTGAATCACTACCATTAAAAAAAAAAATGTTTATTTCCACTAGCATTACATAAAATGATTATTTATCTATTATTTGGAGATATTTCTCTCTTGAACCACTACCATTATATAAAATATGTTTATTTCCACTACCATTACATAAAAAAGGTTTATTTATTTAACTATTATTTGTGTTTGTAACAGTGTGTGTGTGTGTGTGTGTGTGTGTATTTATGTATGCATGTATAATGAAATTAACTCTATCTTTTGTATTAGAATTTGGTTCAACCTAGCTCAATCAAAATTAGATTTGACTAAACTTCACATGTATGAAATAATTTTGTGTTTGTCCAGTAAAAGGCATTTCAATTAAACCTCGTTACCATGTAGATTACACATTCACATTCGAGTCATGTTTTTATTGAAAGTGATTCTAATTCAATGTCAAACCTTCAATTTGCAATTCGCAAATCATAAATTTTAAACAACTAATCTAATGTAAATTATGATATTTGCCTATCAAAAACAAGCAACACAAATTATATTAGCTACACTCAAATAAATATTTATACCTTCAAATGTTATCGATTGTTAACATGTAATTTTGCAATCAAAAATATTGGAAAATATTTGTTTAAATATTTTATAAACTAATACAATGTTATTTAGTACGTTCAATAAATATATTTAAGTATATGTAATAATAATAAGGCATTAATGCAAATTATTTAGCATGCAAATTGATATGTGTATCTGTGTGTGTGTGTGTGTGAGAGAGAGAGAGAGAGAGAGAGAGAGAGAGAGAGAGAGAGAGAGAGAGAGAGAGAGAGAGAGAGAGAGAGAGAGAGAGAGAGAGAGAGAGAGAGAGAGAGAGAGAGTACAACAAGGGGTTGGGTCCCATTATATTACATCAAGAAAAAATTACATTATTTTTCATGCCACCCAAGAACATGAAATAAAAAAAGAGGCCGCAGTTGCTCTATCTTCTACTCCTATGAGCTCTCTATACTACAAAATGGGGCAAATTTTATACTAACATATACTACTGTTTACATATTTTGCATAGGCCTATTCACCAGAGTCATAAAAGAATGACTACTACTATGATTACTTCCCTTTTACACTAATATTGTTCGATTCCCATTTCCATCCCTAATGAAATACTGACACCAATCAAGCCCTTCTACTAGTGGAGACCCCATAAATTGTTTGAAAAATAACACACACACACATCCTCGCATATGGATGATGGTGCAATAATGTAGAATGCATATTTTTGAAAATGGAGGGCACTTCTCCATTGGCTATGCTCCGATCCACATTATGTATAATTTTTATGGCAATTAGATACCACCCCCATCTATAATCATCTCTAGAATATCATCCATTTCACCCAAAAATTACTTTTCAATCAGCCTTTAGCATAGCGTCTTCACCATCTTTAGTGGATCCCCCATGCCCACCAGTTTAGCCAATAACATGGACACAATATCCATGTTAACCTTATGCCTATAGTCTGTCTTCAAGAAAGGGTCACCCAAAACCTCTTTAATGTCTTGCAAGATTAACCTATTGTGGGTTTTAATAATTCTTTTCAACCTCTTCTCTTTAATCTCACCCAAGAAAGCCATCTGTCTACACTTGCATGGAAGCTATACGTGTGCGTGCATTTTATCATCTTTGCATGTGTGAGAATTTGTTGAAAATAGCCAAGATCAAGAGCACATTGAATAACACAATAAGAGACAAAATATTTGATAAGAAAAACTGTATTCTAATCAAGATGCAAAATACTGATCAACTGGATCGTCAAGAAAAAATACACACAATGTAGATGAGTTTGCTTAAAAAGGCAAGGATAAGAGACAAGAGAGAACACAAACATGACATGTGGCTCAATGAGATGCAAGGGTAGGTAGGAGAAATAATAAAATATTCCACATGAGGTGGATCACCCACCAAAGGTGGAATTATCAATCCATAATAAGTGGATATGATAAAGTAATAACAAGATCACACCATAAAAAGGTGGAATTTCTCCTACACATGTGCACTCCCAATGTATGCATATCTCCCTTAGTGTCTCATATGAAAACTATTATGTTATGCATACATACCTAAGTAAACTTAAGTAAAGTGTAATTATATCCAACATGAATATATAATTACACCAACACCCCTCGTTAAGTGCAACTTAGGGGAATGCACTTGAGTCTACAATGCAACTAAGAAATGCAAGGGGTCCCGACTATAGGGCCATGTAAGGTACCCATGTACAAAATGCAAATGCAATTTCCCATAAAGTGGGGAAAGAGAGAAAAACCCAATGGGAAATGGCCCCCCCCAAAAAAAGAGAGATGAAAACTATATACAAAGGAACTCTCAAAGAAGTATGAGAAGGATAAAACCCCATGTGAGGAAAAAGTCCCCCCCATATGAGCAAAGAAGAGAGACCAAGTAGCCGTCCCACAATGTATAATCTGCACCAATGGTAGAAGCTCGAAGTTGAATGAAGAAACCGCTCCACAAACATCGAACAACGTTCCTCCCCTTGGGAAGAAACAAAAGCAAAGGTGTATCCATGAAGTCTCCCCAATCATGAAGGGAAGATGTAGGAAAAAAACTCATGATGAATGGAATATTTGAAAACTGCTTTAGTGTGCCCATGTCGATGTTGAAAATCACTTCCTCCAAAGGTGGTGTACTGATCCACACTATTGAAAAAGGCACTCCAAGATCTAGTGGAGATGAATGTAGAACAATATCCAAAGACTCACATGTCTCCTCTAAAGATAAAAAGACCTCCTCCAAATGTTGTAAAAAAGTATCCACAATCATGTCAACCTCAAGAGAATGATCATGTAGAGAATGCACAAGAGGGTCAGAGTGTTCCTTCACAACAATTGAAGAAGGATCATCTTCATCAAAGAGAAGATGAATGTCATCAATGATGTCTCTTGAATCTGCAATGTCTGTCAAGTAGTCATCCCAATGAATTGAAGTTGGAAGACAAGGAATATCCTACTGCACTGAATCACACGAAGGCAAAACTATCACAAGATTTGCATCATCGGGTGCAATAGGTGGTGTAATATCAATAGGAGGAGATGAAAAGAAAGGCTCAAGAACAAGGTCACATGTGAGAACACCCAAGTTCAAGTACCCAAAGTTCTCCTTGATATCAGAATCATCAACATAGGAAGAATCAACCTCATCAATAGGACAAAAATGTGAAAAGGACTACAACTGAGATGCATGATCCACCACCCCAGTCACAATGATAGTTCTACTCTCCAAGTCTCTAATGATAACTGAATAGGGTGTGAGCTCCACAGTTTTCCTTGTTGTCCCATGTGTGATTTGATAGATGGAAATAAGATTGTTTGTCAAATGGGGTACACACAACACATAATTGAAGAAGTTATCCCGAATGGCAATAGATCCTTTCCCAATCACATCCATGTATATATGATTGTCCATCAAAATTTGTGGCATGGTGCAAGGCTCAAATGAAGAGAACATAGACTATGAAGATGCCATATGATGAGAAGCCCCTAAATCTAGAAGCCATCTCCTTGAATCATGACTTGTAGTAGCAGAAAGAGCTTGTCCCTTTCCTTTATTTGTCCCAAAAGAGTGATCCTTTCCTTTATCATTTTCGTTGGAAGAAGAAGCCGATGTAGTCATTCTAGAAGGCAAACCGATTTTGTTCTTCTCAAGAAGATGTTTCAATTCATCAATATCCTTCTTGTAACAACGTTGTTCATCATATCCTGATTTCTTGCAATATGCACAAAAAAGATTGTCCTTATATAATTTCCTCTTAGGTGAGGATGTAGAATCACCTTGTTGTGGAGAGGAGGATTATGCTCTATCTTATTGTGGATTAGGCTTAGGTTTCTTTTGGTTCTTGTCTTTTCCTTGATTACTTTGATTCCCTTTATTAGCCACCAAAGCTTGTGACTTTGAAGATTTGAGAATCCCCATCTTAGTCAACTTAGATTGCTCAAATATCAACATCTCCATGAATGCATCGAAGGATGGTGGAGTGTAGGAGACACCTTGATCCAATCGATGGGTGTGAAAGATAGAAACAAATGTTGCATACTCTAATGGAAGCTTGTCCAACAAACTGTAAACCAATTGAGCATCCTTTTTGTCAATGCCACAATCCTTAAGCTTTTCTCTTAGCTCATTTGCTTTCATGACATAATCTTGGATTGTATAAAAATCCTTGGGATCCAATTTTGTGAGTTCACTATCAAGCTTGTAGCCTCTAATCTCATCAACTTGACCATACAATTTGGCATAAATATCCCAAGCCTTTTTGATTGTTGTGCACTTCTCAATGTGAAAAATGAGGTCATTAGATACATACTTTCTCAATGTTCCAAGTGCCATAGAATTTTTAGTGAGCCATTCAACTTGAGCATTAGGATCAACCTTAGGTTTAGGTGGTGATGTTATTGTTCCATTTACATAATGAATGGGTCCTTTTTCCATTAGTTTACTCCATGCCTTAATCTTCCATGATGCATAATTATGTGGAGTTAAAAGTGGAAATTTAGGAGAACCCATAGCACCAAAATGAAAAAATACAAGATAGAGAGAGGCACAATCACACAAGACACCCCCCCCCCCCCCCCCCCAAATTACTCAATCAAGAAACCCCCTCAAAATGATGATTTGACACTTTATACTTAGTGCGTGTACAATGTGTCACTTACAAAAAATGGAAAAGTAGACTTCTGATGTCAACTTTACAACTGCCTCAAATAGGCTATAAGAGACCCCAACAAATACTACAAGTGATCTAAACTGAGATCCAAGAAAAATACAAGTACCAAAGAGACCAAAAATGACCAAATACTAAAAGTACATTTTCTACTTAAAATCCGTACAAAATGATGACAGATTATGAAAGTAGACAAAAAATCATGCACTTTCAAAAAAAATAGCACCTGAAAAGGAGGTCGTATGACCTTGAACGAAGCTTTTGAAGTTGCAAAATTGAGAATTAGATAGGTAT
Source organism: Cryptomeria japonica (assembly GCF_030272615.1). Classification (NCBI taxonomy): domain Eukaryota; kingdom Viridiplantae; phylum Streptophyta; class Pinopsida; order Cupressales; family Cupressaceae; genus Cryptomeria; species Cryptomeria japonica. Next base: position 163,173,923 of record NC_081412.1, read on the forward strand.
AGTCATCAAAAACTACAAATTGTGAAAAATTTCTCCATCAAAATTAGAAAATTCCTCCAACACTATGAAGAGCACAAAAAATTAGCCCAAATCAAAACAAAATTGCACCAAAAAAAGAGTTAAAATGAGCAAGTTAAGGCCTGTTGAAGTCAGACTACAAAATAAAAAAGTCAAATGAGAGGGGCCTACAAATTTTAAAAAAAATGTTGATGCAGTGCTGACATCAATATTTGATGGGCTTAAATTTGACGCCCGTCTGGACGTCATGAGTACTTCACCACCTAGCTTGCATGGATGTCCTTACTATATAGATTGATGATGTGGCAGGTGACATGTTTGTACAGATCGACTTATTTGACACCTACGTAGTAGTACAAACTGCTTACATGGCACTCTGATGTGGCAAAACCATACAAATGACTGAGAAACACGTGGCTGTACGGTGTAATGAAAAGGCACTGACTATGTATTCTGCATGGCAGTGTGGTTGAATTATATACTGGCACGTGGCAGTGGGGTATTGCATCGACCTATACACGAATGTCGGGTAGCTCCTGTATACACATAAAAGGGGCTATGAGTAATTAAATAAATATTTTATATTTATTTAATGATTATTCTTTAATTAAATAATTGATTTGAAAAGATTAATTTATTTAATTCATTAATATTTAATATTCTTCTATTAATTAATTGAGTTGAAACATTTAATTAATTAATTAATTAATTATCCCTCTTTCTTCTAAGCCAAATAATTAAATATTTAATATTGAATTATCATTCCTTATCATATTTGTGCACTATTCACTATCCTATAGTTCCATTATTAAATAATTTCATAACTATTTAATTACCACTTTCCAACTCATCCTTCATCTCCACCTTTGCCAACTCATCCATCATGTGGCTAATTTAAATCAATGAAAACAAATAAAAATAAGTCATTTATGAGCCACTTATCTCCAACTCCCATATTCATGAATAAAATGTGTACGTGCACATAATATTTGAAACCTCCTTAGTTTTGCTCCAACACTCCTATATTCTTGGAAGAGGTTTTGTCCACCTAACCCTAGTCCATCTCCACTTGTCCTTCCAGTCCTAAATATTCTCCAACCAATACTAGATTCTCTCAGTCTTCCCCTAAGTCAAGGTGAGATGAGTGACACTTGTCTTCTCCTTCCTCTTTTTTCTCGTCTTTCAGCCTCTTGCTCATAGCCATCCAAAAAGCAAGATTTAATCATGACCGTTGATCTTTTCCACCTAAGCTTTTGCACTCAAAAATCTATAAATAGAGGAGTTCTAGTGCATTTTGAGCCCAATGTCCAATAGTCTAAATTAACTAGAAGTCTTAATCTTTGCATCCGTGAGTTAGTTGTCTAAGCATTTTAGAGTTTTTGAGCAAATTAGCATAAATCATTTTCATAGCATAGCTTTTGCATATCATCTATCATTCCCTTCCACACTTGCCATCTTGGAAGCTACCAGTGCTTGTCTGAGAGAAAATCATCTACAACCAAGAATAATGGGGTTAGGACATAATGAGACATAATCCATGAATGTATAATCATTTTATTTTCTTTATTTCATGTTGTTTCACTGGTTGAAGCTTGAGTTCTTGTAGCTTTTATATTTTCACGATGGACTAACAAGTTACGGGTCAACTTTTGAGGTGAAAACTTAAGTCGATACATTTTTGGTGCCCACCATGGGGCTCAAGTCTTGCACATCTCCTTCTAATATCCTATCTAATTCTTGTAATAACTGAATGAATTAATGCATTTGTAAGTGAGTTTCATGCTTGTGTGAAATTTGGTAGCGCTTTTACTGCATAGGTTAGCACTTTTATCACTTAGGTTAGTGCTTTTATTGCATAAGTTAGTGATTTTATCACTTAGGTTAGCGCTTATGTTTGTGAAATCACACATTTATTATGCAGGACAACACTTTTACAACTCAGGTTAATGCTTTTGTTTTGCAGGGTATCGCTTATGTTTTGCAGGATAGCGCATTTATTGTTTTAGTGTTTTCATTCTCATTATCTGCAAAATTTGAAATTTATAATTTGTCAGCTAACAAATCTTTGCAGGTTCGATTGTCCAAGACTCAATTTTTGCAAAATACTAACTTGTGTGCATGCAGGGTTTTATCTTGAGAAATTTTTATGCATTGTCTCACTTAGTCTAACTAGGAGTTCTTTTGAAAAGTAAAAGATCATACATCTTTCATCTAGTTTAATTAAGGGGTTAATGAACAACATGCAAACTTGCATTGTGTGTTTTCAGTAAGGTAGTTGCACATAGATGATCTAAAGGTTAAAAATAATCATTGTCTTCCGTGTTTGCTTAAAAGTAGTAGGTGAGTATGCTCTCACCCAAAAATGGTGATCAGAAAAATAGACCTACTTTTATCTTATGTGTTACCTTTAGAGGGCCTACCTTCCTGAGTTGCCTTGAGGGGGCCAGTGAGAGGGGAATGACCCAAGTGGAAATAGGCTAATATTGAGTCCTTTCGATCCACTTTAAATAAATCGTGTCTATGACGAAAGTCATGGGAAATATGTGTTGATTAGTTCACACCGACGCTATGTTTCCCCATAAACCCTATAGAGTGAAACCTCTATAGGCTGGGAATCTTCTCTATTTACAGAGTGTAAAGTGTTGCACGTATGGCCACATGATCGGAAGCCCTTACTAAAAACCATCTTGTCTAGTTGCCCAAATCCTTCTAATTGTTGGCGTAGGAGGTCAAACCTCTGAAGCGACTCACACACATACAATTCCTAGTAGAGATATGTAGTTTTCCATGGGGATTTTTCATGGAACCTGGTGCTTGGCTGCCCCAGAGAAGTGAGTGCCGAGGGTGGAGCTAGTGGGGTCAAGCACCTAGATATCCACTTTGAATAGCATAGCCTCGAGGGAAACCCCACGTGAGATTCAACAATTATTGTCTCGGCCTACCATAGGACTTGTGCTTTCTTGTGCACTTTGATTTTCCAAACATTGTGTCTTTGGTGTCTACACAATGTTCTCAAAATGGTCAAAAACTTGAAAACTCATCATCTTGAAACAAGTAAAAAATTTGATAACTTGCTGGAAAACTGAGAATTTCAATCAAAACAGTGGGAATCACACTTTCACAATGCAGAGCAACACTTTTACACATTAGGATATAGCACTTTTACTCAATAGTACAATGCATTTGAGTCATAGGATCATGAATTTTTTAAATGAGACAACGCTTTTGCAACAGAAATAATGCATTCACACCCTAGGTTCATGCTTTTATAGCTACAGAACAACACTTTCACTCAACAGAACAACACATTTATTGCATAGGACAATGCTTTTATTCAATAGGATAACGCATCTGTAAAAATTAGGTTTATCAATCAAATAGGTCATTTCCAAAGGTTTCATAAGCATAAACATTCAACAGGTTATTGATTCAACCATCTCAACTTAAAAATCATCATCATCATTAGTTTCTTATCAAGATACATCAAATCCTTTATCATGAAACTAGATCATATCAACCTTTGTTCATTATCTTGGATATATCGTTCCTATTTGGACCTAGGTTATATCAAAATCAAAATTGCACTCTTTGGAATCAAAGAACTTGAAAATCATTATATGCTTATATGACTTTTCGATATCGTCTCAAGAAAAGGAAACCTAGTTATAAGGCTTTCTTGAAGAATAGATTTTTATACATCAACTGCAAAATCTTGTTAAAGCATCGCACATTCCTACACCATTTTCATAACTATCTACGTGGTTACAGAACAGAGTTTAATGAATAAACCTTACAAGAACATTCTTTTCAACAAAGAGATGCCTTATCTCAACACACTAATAGGGGTGGTAAAATCAATTTATCTTACCTTCCTAAACCAGTGATCACCTATTGAGTTGCATCTAGAAAATCAAAACTTGGGAAGTTTCAAATCAATCATATGCCAATTTGGACTAGAGCTCAACATGTGCAATTGAGAAGACAACAAAAAAAAATGGAAGAAGAAAATTCAATGTTTCAACCATTTGGAAACACAAATGTTGATGAAGAAGCAGTCAATAATACCATTAGAGACCTTGAACAAGATTCCAGATTTGATATACTAATGGAAAAACAAAAACATAAGTATATCCTAATGTTGGAAAATTCAGGAGAAAAATTACCACAAGGTTTTAACATGGAAACTTTGAAACAAGATGAGGAAATAAGTCATAATCAAAACACTGATGACCCCCAATGGTGATGATGTAAACCAAGTAAACCATGAAGAAACAAGAGAAGATGGAACAAGGAGAGACCACGATGATACAAGGAACCAAGAGGAAACGAGAAGGGAGCGAAGTGACATAAGAACTTATGAGGATGCAAGGAGAACCCATGTTGATAATCCTCTATTAACTCTCACTCAACAAATGCAAACTTTGCAACAAATATAGGATATGCAGAATGGAATGAGTTCCAAGAAATATTCATTGGAGGACATCTGTCCATATCATTTTGACAAGAATTTAAACAGGATACCATTCCCACAACATTGTGAAATCCTAAAATATGATAAATATGATGGGAAATATAATCCTCAAGATCATATGAGAGAATTTTGCACTATGAGTATTGAGTTTGCACACAATGAAACTTACTTGATGTGTCTATTTCCTATAATTTTAAGTGGGTAATCAATGGAGTGGTTCTCAAGATTGCCATATGGGATTAAATATTTTGAAGAACTTGTGAACATATTCATCTCACAATACTCCTACAACATAATAAATGAGATAACAATGCTAGACCTATGCAATATCAAACAAAAGAATGGTGAACCTTTCATGGTATTTTTACAACAATGGAGATGATTGTTTAATAGGTATCCAAGAGATGTACCAGATCAAGAGAAAATGGACATATTCATTGACAATCTTACCAGTGAAATGAGTTATAGACTCAAATTGCAATGTCGTCCTATTTTTTTGAAAATGATTGAAAATGGTCTTAAGATAGAAGATGCAATGGTCAAGAAAGGAGAGTTAAAACTCTACAACAATTCCTATAACAACAATCACAACAACAACTATGGTAGCAATAGCAATGCCAAACCTAGATTCTGGTCAAAGAATAGAAACGTTACCAATGGAGGAAATGATGATAACAATGGTGCCAAACAAGAACCAATCTTAACTTATCAAGTCAAGCGCCAAACAATAACATTCAAGAGAACATTAAACCCAAGTCTTTCTTCTCCAATCCCCATAGGAAATTCACAAACATTGGGGAACCATTGGAATCGGCTTTAAACACTCTTCTTGCGAATAAATTGATTACCTTACCAGAAGAAAGAAATTATGAGCCTCAAATCAAACCGATTTGGCAGAATGACAATCATTTTTTAAACTATCATCGAAACAAAGGACATCAAACCAATGATTGTCAAAGATTAAAGAACCTTATTCAAGACTTAATTGATAATAGAACTATCACAGTGGATGGTCATAAGACAAATGAATCACATCTAGTATTCAAGACTCCACTCCCAAATTATGAAAAAAGTGAAAAATCCAACCCAAAGGATGACAAGGGCAAAGCCAAGGTAAATTATACTTACACATATGATGAAGTGGTAAATGTCATCATTGTCAAAGACAAAACACCTTCAGAACCGATCAATGCTATTACTAGAAGAAAAGAAAAGGTTATATTCTTGGGTACAACAAATGAATCAACATCCACTTCGAGCCAATACAACTTAGTGGAACAATTACAAAAGATACCCACCCAAATATCAATTTTGGAGCTCCTAAAAGTTTCACCTATGCATAAGGAAATATTGGAGAGAGCTCTAGCAAAAACAATGGTCTCAAAAGACCTGGATGTAGATCAATTCCAAAACATGGTGGGACACCTCATAGCTCCTCATTGCTTACCTTTTTCTGAAAATGATGACGCATCCTTACAACATCCTCACAATGCTCCCCTACATATCAAAGTCACCATTCATACAACCTATGTCAAACACGTACTCATAGATGGTGGAGTTGGCTTGAATATTTGTGCATTAAGTTTAATAAAGTCTTTGGGATATTAAAAGAATACAGTGGATCTAAATAAGAAAATAACTATCAAGGCCTATGATGAGGAAGAGCGTTCTTCTAAAGGGACTGTGGTGTTGCCAATCAAAATAGGACTAGTAGAAAGAGATACACTATTCCAGGTTCTATATCTTATAACATTCTTTTGGGAAGACCATGGATTCATGACATGCAAGCAGTTCCTTCTACATACTCTCAGTGTATTAATTTTCCTCATAACGAATGAGAAATCACTATGTTAGCAGACTCCAACCAATATTGCAATAATCTAAAACCAATGCAAGATGCAAGGGTTCCACATAATAGAGAAGCAATCTATCCCACCAAGGAAACTAAAGAAATATTATGACAAAACTTTGAGAAAAAGCTCAAATTAAATGATGAAGGAATGGGAAAGTACTCTTTGCATAACTTACCACTTTCACTTAAATCATATGGAAAACCTATAAATGCTCAACCATAGATCCAACATAAATCAATTGAAATATTTAATGGAGCATTTGTTAGAGATGGAATACTTTTAGAGGAAATTGAAGATAAGGATATGCTTAGCTGGTTGTACAAAGATGAAAACGAGACTATAGCAACATCTGCAGAAGTCATTATTCCCATAGAGCAATATGGCAATGGTTAAACAATCATGCAAAGTATGGGATATGAAGGAAAAAGACCAATTGGTAAGCATTAGGAAGCTTTTCAGAGCCCATTTTCCCTCACACACAATCTAAGAAAGATAAATCAGGACATGGGTAGCAACACAATTATTAACACACAAAATGGAGAAAGAAAGCGATTCCTAAAGAAGAAATATGGAAATAAAGGCTACATCAAGAAGAAGAAACATTAAACAAAAAGCAGAAACAAGAAGAATATGAGAGACAATAGGAAGAGCTTGCTATCAAAAGAGAAGAAGAATCTTACAAATGAGTCCAAAGAATACAAGCAAGCATGGAACCTGATCAAGATATTCCAAGAAATAGTAAAAGAACAGATGGATAAAATCAAAGAACTATTCTCATTGTATAACATTCATGTCAGATATAGTGGTGTGATTCTAGACGATGATTCATAGATAGATTCAAATGAATATGAATGGGGTCCAAACCTATTATCGAATGCATCAAGTGAAGAAAATAATGAGGAACAAACAATTGTTACAAGTGAAGACACACTTTCCATAAAACAAAGAATAGAGCAGGAAAGAAGGCAAGAAATTAGGATTCAGAGAAAAGAGGCATGCAAGACAACAAAGAAAGGAGAATGAGAAGAATCAAGAAGTGATAACATAGGGAACACAAACAGTCACTAATCAATCATCAAAAGATCAACAGAATATCAGATTTATATCAAACATTGAGCAAGAAACACCAAGATATGGAAGAACTATAGAAGAAATAATAGAAAGTCAATTAGGAATGACTGTAAGTCCAAAAGAAGCTGAGTTCGAGAGAAGGAAGAAGCTAGCAAAGAAAATAGTAGCAGAATCCTCTACACCATGTGCACAAGTATGTCAACTTCAAGCCATAAATGAATCGGATGAAATTGACCCAAAGGTAACCTGTAGTACCAAAGATGTGTGTGTTGATACAATTCATTTGTTTGAGGGATGAATGTCAGATGATGAGACACTTGAGAGCGAATTGCAAAATACCCATCCTGACTTTGTTAGAGTTAATTGGAGATCAGTTGGGAGAGAATATCCTCAAGAGAGTTCTATCTATGACATCACCTACCTATGCTTCATCCAGAATTGATTGTCTGAGAAAGCACATAAAACCCTAAATTGGATATCTTTTCCAATGATTATGCCTTAGCTGTCTATCTTAACACCATTGAACCGATCACACCTAAGAGATCTTCCACCGGTGAATCAAGTAATACTTCTTTCATTCAGGTGGGTGCCAAACTATCCTGTCGCAAAATTGAAATAAAACAAGGAAAAAGAACTAGTGTTGAAAACCATTTTATGGCAACACTAGATCAGTCAAGAGAAAAAATAATGGACATATCTGATGATGAAAACCTCCTTGAGGTTCTAGAAGATGGAAGGTTTGACACCCTCCTTGCATATTTTTCAGGAGAGATTTTCTATATTGATAGAGTCAATAGAAGCAATAAACATTGGCACATCAAAGGATCCCAAGGTCCTTCATCCTGCCGCATCATTATTAGATGAAGAAAAGGAAGACTACATAGGGTTCTTCAAACAAAGGCAAAATTTTTTTTCTTGGTCCTATGCAGACATTCTAGGACTTGATTCAAATCTTATCATGCACCATCTCAATGTAGATCCAAAAGAAAAACTAGTTAAGCAAAAGCTAAGAAAGATGCATCCACATATCGCTCTCCTTGTCAAAACAAAGCTAAAGAAACTATTAGATTTGGGTTTTATAAGACCCATTGCTTATCCAATGTGGGTTTCAAGCATTGTACCAGTGTCAAAACCAGATAAAAGCATAAGATTCTACACCAAATTTAGAGGCTTAAACAAAACATGTTCTAAAGATGATTTCCCACTGCCAAATATTGATATAATTGTAGATTTATTAGCAGGTCATGAGATGTTTTCCTTAATGGATGAATTCTCGAGGTACAATCAAATAAAAATTGCCCCAGAAGATCAAGAAAAGACAACATTCACTTGTGCATGGGGTACTTACTGTTTGAATGTCATTCCATTTAGGATTAAAAATGCAAGAACAACTTATTAGAGAGCCATGACAAAATTTTTCTATGACATGATGCATACATTAATGGAGGACTGTGTGGATGACATACTTGCAAAATCTCATACAAGGAAAGAACACTTGAAGATCTTGGGAAAGATCTTTGATAGTCTTGAACAATATAAGTGAAGATTAAATCCAAAGAAATGTGCATTTGAAGTTACCTCAAGAAAACTCCTTGGTCACATTATATCACCGCATGGAATTGAAGTAGACCCTGAAAAAGTTAAAGCTATCATGGAGATGGAATTACCTAAGAATATAAGCCAATTGCGTTCTCTACAAGGGAGATTGTAGTCAATCAGAAGATTCATTTCTTAGTTAGTTGATAGATGTCATCCCTTCACTCACTTATTACACAAGAATATTCAATTCAAATGGGATCATAAATGTGAGGAAGCTTTCATACAAATCAAGGAATATCTAGCGAATCCTCCGGTACTGGTATCACCAAACAAAGGGAAACCATTGTTGCTTTACATCTCAATGACAAATGTATCACTAGGAGCTCTTTTAGCACATCATGATGAAGAAGGAAAAGAAAGAGCAGTATATTACATCAACATAACACTTGTAGGCTATGAATTGAACTACACATTAATTGAGAAGACATGCCTAACAGTTGTATTTTCAACTCAGAAATTGCGACATTATATGCTGACTCATTATGTAAAATTGATAGCAAAAATAGATCCATTGAAGTATTGTATAAGCAAACCAACATTGACAGGTAGATTGGCTAAATGGGTTATGATACTAAGTGAGTTTGATATAGAATATGTTGATAAGAAAGATATCAAAGGACAAGTAATTGTTGATCAATTGGCTGAAGTACCCCTATAAGATAACACACCATTGCACATTGAATTTCTTGATGCGGACATTCTCACAGTTAGCACAAATTTTTGGGAGTTATACTTTGATGGCTCCTATACACAACATGGATTTGATAACTCAATGATGAACAATAAGTAACAAACCGGTCCTGAGAGGGGGGGGGGGGTGAATCAGTATAGTCACAAAAACTTTTCTCGAACCAGTTTGACTGCAAACACTGCAAATGTCTGACAGATAGTAACACTGGTTTGAAACAGAGTGCAACCGGTAAAGCTAATAATGACTATGATAAGCATTAACCAGTTAATCACTTAACTTTCCACTCAACTTAATACTACACTTCCATTTCACCCTTATGCATGAATAGGTAATCTATCATCAGAAATATAATAACAACTAGCTCAACATGATTTACCTTCAGACACAAATCACTTAAATTATCACATGAAAAATACTACACATGACACATAGATTTTTCACGTGGAAACGCAACTCAGAAAAACCACGGTGGGGATGAATACCCACAAGCTACTTTTGAACTCTTTAGAAGTCCGCTTTGTTAGGAGCCTAGTCCAGTTAAAGGCTGTTACAACAGGTTCTGCTAGGAACCAATCCTGTTAGAGATCACCCGGTTAAGGGTTAAACCCTGTTAGAGGTTACCTTGTTAGAGGATTTCAAGAACTCAATGAGTTTGAATCACCTTGTTAAAGGATTTACAACAAGCGATTAAAGCTACTCTGTTAAGGGATTTTCTAACTGTTGAAGTGGTTAAAGATCAATAGGTATTACAATGATATGATAATAGCACTCAATGCCTAATGAAGATCCGCTTAAGTTCCTTTCTTCTACACACACACTTATGCAGGAATCAATCCTCTTATCTCATCTGGTCTGGCAAGAATCACGTATCTCTGCACTTAGATACACACACACCATTTGCCAATAACCTCAATATGAAACACAACATTGACCTTATAGGAAACAGATAGGTCGGTAGCATAAACCCTAAACCCTAAACATTTAGGTTAAGCAATTTAGACTATTCAATCCTGGCCATTGAACACTTTGCATTTGAATACAATGGTCTTGAACATATGTCAAGATATTTTCCATCATTTCGTTCTTCATTGTTTCATGGAGGCGATAACCCCTCACACGTTCTCCACTATTTATAGGGACTTCACACATTCCCGAGGCAAATAGGATCAATCTCCTACATGCAAGATCCTTCACGTGCACAAGGCTAATGTGGCAACATGATCTGATCTTGATTACAATGCTAGCTCATCACACAATGTCATCGATTGAATCACATAGGCTTGGAACACTTCAACCGGAAACCCTTAGGCTAAGACTACCAACTGGTAGTCATACCATATTAAGCCTTAATAGAAAACATTCCATATGCCAGTTCACATTCCATCATACCGGTTCACTTGGACAAACATACCGCTTCACCTATTGCTCATATACTAGTTTATACTGCTATACCGGTTCTCTTTGCCAGTTACTTAGCTTCAATATACCTATTGACTTCTTTGCACATATACCGGTTCACTTTTTAGCATATTGCCGGTTCACTCTCCTGTATATTGACATCAATGACAACATAATATCATCTTGTCAACATACTCTGCACAAATGCCAATAGAATTAGGTGTAAGAATCTTGTTCATAACACCTGAAGGCCACACAATTCCAAAATCATATAGACCACGATTCCCATGCACAAACAATATTGTAGAGTATGAGGCATTGGTCATTGGGATCCAAATTTCCATTGAAGGGAACATCAAGGAATTACATGTTTATGGAGATTCACAACTCATAATCAACTAGATAAATGATGATTATCAAACCAAGGTTGACAAGATGATGCCCTATAAAAAGCTGGTTGAAGACTTTCAAGAGCACTTTGAAGAAATATCATTCACTTAGATCCCAAGGAATGAGAATTAAGTAATAGATGCAATGGCTACAATAGCATCTCTTTTGCAGAACCAAGAGAATCAACAATGTTACAAATTCCTGGTAGAAGATATCTTGCATCCTACTATTGAGTCTCAAGATACCCACACGATTTATTACATATCTAGAGCCGATCAATCCTTATATAGAAAAACTTATTTATACCTGAAGAAGAATATCCTTCCCCCAGACCTATCCCGTAATCAGAAAAGAAATTTTATCTGTCAGTCATCTCTCTATACTATCGTTGCTGATACTTTATATAGAAGAGGTCTAGATAGCACTCTACTGAGGTGTCTTGAATAGGAGGAATCTAAGAAAGTTCTCAATGAAGTCCACGAAGCTATTTATAGCATGCACTCAAGTGGCTTAACTCTGGCTAAGAAACTTATTCGATTGGGTTACTATTGGCCTACCATGGAGAGAGATTCATTTACATATTCCAAGAAATGCAAACAATGTCAGATCCATGGTAATCTCATCCATGCACCAGCTCAAGAATTGCATCATATGGCAGGATCATGGCCATTCTCTTAATGGGGACTTGACCTAGTGGGTAAGATAAATCCTTCATCTTCTAATGGACATAAGTTTATTTTGACTGCTACTGAGTATTTCACTAAATGGATTGAAGCAGTGCCTTTGACAAAGGTGATAGGAAAGAAAATATCATCATTTATCTTGAACTACATAATATGTCACTATGGAGCCCCTATGACCATCATCACTGATAATGGGAGACCATTTAAGAATCAAGACGTGAAGGAACTATGTGAGAAATTCCACATCCAACATAGATTTTTGACACCATATTACCCATAGGGAAATGGTCAAGCCGAGGTATCAAACAAAATAATCCTAAAGATCTTGAAGAAAACAGTCAATGAAGCTGGTAAAGACTAGCATGTTCAGCTAAATCCTGCTTTATGGCCATACTGAACTAGCATTTGTACATCAATGAGGGAAACTCCATATTGCCTTGTGTATGGATCAAAAGTAATATTACCAGTAGAAGTAGAGATACCTTCTCTATAGGTGTCCTTGAAAGGTCTTATCCCAGAGGAAGAACAACGAGTCTCTAGGCTTCAAGGACTTGAATTGATTAAGGAATGTCGCCAAAATGCTTTAGATCACTTAAGAGCGTACCAACATAGAATGGCGAGAAGCTACAACCATAGAGTTAAGCCACAATTTTTTTAGATTGGAGATCTAGTCCTAAGAGAAAATCCATACAATCAACAAGATTGAGAAAAGAAAGGTAAATTTGAGCCAAAATGGTTGGGTCCCTTTGTCCTAGTAGAAACACATGATTAAGGAGCATACAAATTATCTACACCATAAGGTGATTGGTTCAACGTGTCTATCAATACTACACATCTGAAGAAATTCTATGCTTAAAGTATCAACAAAAAATACCAAAAAATAGTGAAAAAGCAGAAAAAGTATAAAAAATCAGAAAAGCAACAAAATCCCAAAAAAGCATAAAGAGAAAAATACAAAAACAATGTAAAACAACGAAAACAGTAAAAAAAATAAAATATATATATATATAGAAAAATGCAATAAATTTAGATGTTGAAAACCTGGTAAACAGGCACTATCTGAAAGTGGGTCTTCCATCTATGAGATCACTTTGCTCATCTATCCATCCTATCATGTCTATCCATCCTATCACATCTATCCATCCTACCATATCTATTTCATCTACTACATCCATTGCTTTGAACCATTAGCAAGAATTTTGCAACTTATCAACAATTATCAATCTTTGACATACTTAGTGTAGTCACTATCTTGGATTTTATCGGAGTCAATCATATCTGCATCGTATCACCATGGTTTGGATTATCCTTTGTATATCCATCATAAAGTTTGTTTCCACTGGAGGCAAAATTCTAAAACCTTTGCTAAGGGCATCTTTAAAAGGTTAGAAAAAATTCAAAAACATTCAAAAACTTAGAAAAACCAAACACACCTAGGGTTTTGAAATAGACGACAAGTAACAAGGCAACGAAAATCAAGACATTTGTAACAAGTGAATTGTGAAACTTAGAATACAAAGATTCAACCAACAAGTAATGAAGGATTATCAATGATCATTCAACAAGATGATTATATCAGTTAATGACTATGAGAACATATGTGTGACATACATGATTCAATGTTTATATCTGATTTTTTGCTAATCATGTACCCTATGCAACTCGATGATGTCCATGACTAGAGGAGATATGATGGGGCATGATTATATTCTTTGTTTGTTGTTTGTGGTTTATCTCTTAGTAATGCATGTACTCGTCTAAAGATATGATCGACAAAGATCATGGAGGATGTACCGAGTCATGCATGAAAGGGGATAATCCTTGTCTGCTCTGCAAGAAATACTCAGGTCAACTTGGTTCATCATATCAAGTTGCTTGTATTAACTTTCTATATCAAAATCCATGTAAGAAGTACTCAGGTCAACTTGAATCATTATGTCAAGTTGCTTGTATTTTCTTACAACAATTTAAAAGATCAATGATGAAATCAAGCACTGTTACAAGAAAGCATGTGAGAAATGGTAGTATTATTTAAGTTAGGTCATTTTAGATTGGTGTCATTGTTAGTTGCAGTATAAGAATTTCATCCCATTTCATTCGAGATCAACGGTCAAAATAAATATTGAGTATATTTGGACAAACAAAAACAATTTGCACTGATCATATTAAGTTGCATTAGGTTGCATTCAATTATTTAGGTTCATTTCATCTTTTAATCATTAAGTGTGCATGTTATCATAATCATCATGTCGTTCACCATTCATCATTAATTAGTTGCATTCGTTTTCATTACATTAGGATTGCATTAGTTTGAATAGAGTGCGATTTGTATTGATCATATCATTTATCCATTAGGTTCATTTAATTGCATACTTACATTTAGATTCATATCTCATAGGCATTTAAATCATCAAATCAAAATCAAATGCATTTCATTAGTATCATTTCATCATCATATGCATGTATATCATGGAATAGAGATAAACATTCATTGCATAAGTCATCATTATAAGCATTTTTCATATAGATCATTGCATTTCATCATTTAAGTTAAGTATCATAGATTCATTTTCATGTGCATATAGATAATGTGAATCATATAAACATCATCATCATATAGATCATATAATCATAGGTAACATCACTTTATAAAGATCATCATCATATCATAGAGGCATATAGATCATTATCACATCATAAAACATAAATAAAAGATAATCATAGCATCATCTATGTAATCAATGCATATAGGTCATCATCATCATAGTAACATGCATAATAAATAATGAATCAAAGCATCATATAAAGTCCATGTTTGTATATCATCATAAACATAAAAAAGTCCAAGTATACAATGATATCACAAAGCAATAATAAATAAAATACAATGTCCCATGATACAAATCAAGTCTCCAAAGATATATATCAAGGGTGTCCAGTGCCACTGTCGCTCGAATTTGTCTATCTCTATGGAGGTGGACGAGAAGACTCACCAGATGGACCTACTCCTAGATCCCTGTCTCTACCCCTCAAGGAGGTCCCATAACCCCACCACTGTTGGTATCCATCCTGACTGTGGTTGCATATCTTCCTTCTCTCTAACTCTCTGAGACCAGATCCTCATATAACCTCTACCAATGCACAGTCTCCTTCCCAGCCCAGAATAATGCTCTAACAAGTATCAATTAAGAGTGTACCAGAACTAACCTCCTATATATGATCGAGTGTACTATGTACATCTCGATATCTCCTCATTGCTCTATTTCTATCAAGGGTGAGAGCCTATACCTATGCTCTCATATGATCAATCTGCACTCTGAGATCATCCATGCTCTCTTGTTGAGGTAAATCCTGCATAGCCTCATCACCACCCACCTCACCTACCTCTCCACAAGCTGGATTCTGAACCTGTGTGGATCTCATGATCCACCAATGAATCAGTGGCACGTAGTTCTCTAAATCCTCCTCCTCCTCACCCTAACCTCCCTGTGCTGCTATCACCACAGGATCTGGATGGATCTGACCAAAATCAATCCCCCTCCCCCAACCTTTGTCCAATCCACCACCTCTACCCAATCCAGGAGAGGGTAATCCTCTCACCGATACAATCTTGCCACTCCCTCTGTCTGTATACCTCCCAGTATCCCTCTCACCAAACCAACTTGCATCTCTACCTACCATAGGAAGTGGTCTCCCTATCCTACAAACCCAACCAATCTGTTTAAAAGGTCCTCCTTAGACTCTAGCCTAGCCTAATCTCCATCCTCACCTCCCTCCTCAAACATCACCACCCTCATCCCCATCATCTCCCCTAGCCTCCCATGCAACTTTGATCTCTTGCCTTCGTCTCTGCCTCCTCACAACGAGATCATCAAAATCTGACTCCTCACCTCCTGAGCTGGGAGGAGGGTCCACAAGATTAGTAATGTGACAGAATATATGAGTAAGAAGATATTGAGCTTAATTTGCTGTGATACCCACATCGAAAACATGAGATCTCAAATCATAAGCAACAATAGGAACAATGAAAAACTCTATGTATGCTACATCAAAAGACAAGGAAGGACCCCAATCTTGCTTGTCCTTGTATGCTCGTGCATACATGGCCACACCAAAAGGCATATGTTGAATGTAGCCGAATTGTTTCAAAATTCAACCAAATAACTGTCTCTCAATGATGAAAGGAGTATGGCTGATCAAATATCTGCTCTGCAAGATCAATGGTAACACATGAGTATCCTCTAACCAAGGCTCACAATGTATGTATGGTCACTAAATAACTGTATCCGAAGAATCAAGAACCCATATCCAATACTCTAGCTTACCCAACTTACACTAAGTAATGATACCTCTGTACAAGTAAATAAAAGGCTGACTGCCTCCTCTAGCCTTGTCATGAAATGGTTGTGTGACAACAATGTACTCCCACCCAGTAGACAGGCTAGAACCGCCGTCATACATGACCTGATGTAAATCATGATAAAGATGCGTGAGCATGCAAACACCCCATGCATATCGAGTATGGTGCTCCATCATTCTTTGAAGAATGCCGCCCCATCCAACAACAAACCACTGTGATATCCTATTTGGGCAGATGAATCCACCAATTAAACCTACGAGTATAATTGGGAGAGTCTCATAATGCATAATCATATCCTCCCATCTGATCTCCCTGCTATCAATGCTCTGATCTCCAAAAATTGCTCTGCAAGCCTCAGTGCCTCCTAAATCCTGGTAGTCATACTGGACAAGCTCTCCAATAATAGGGATATGTAAGATCCTATACACATCCTCGAGTGTAACATTGATCTCACCAATGGGTAGGTGAAATGTGTTATTTCTCACTATGCCATGGCTCAACCAATGATGTCAAAAGACCCCTGTTATGCATGATATCTAGCATATACAAAAGGTGATGCAGACCACAAGCATTCATTTGTCTAATATCATCCTGACTCAACTCTGGAACCAAGTGGCGCATTATCGAGAATTTCTCTTGACATTGCAGAACATCAAGTTTCTCCTATTTAATCAGACAAGTTTGTTTATCAATCATCTATCCTCTCAATCAAACATTTCAAGGAAATCTTATCTATCACGCAACTCATACTATCAATCAAATGATCAACATATCAAGCTCTTCATCAGAGACTACATCGGTCTCTTAGAGCTCCTATCAAACCATCAATCATAGTTTTAACAAACAACTATCCTATCAAATCAAAACATCTATCAAGCAATCAATCAACAATCTTATCAATCATCATCAATTGTCCATCAATCTATTAAATTGGAACATCAAAACATCTATTCAAATCCATCAAAATGAACTTACACATTGCCTTAATAAAAAAAGTTATATTTTTAACAAAAGCGTTGTTTAACTAAACAAATGCAATAACTTAATGTACACAGGCGCTAAACTAAGTGAAAGCGCTAACCCACATAATGAATGTGCAAAAATACCATGCAAAAGTACGAACTCAGGCATATGCGATAACATACATCCCATTTGTGCGACCCTAACATGCAAAAGTGCTGACCAAGAAAAAGTGCTAAACAAGATAACATATGCATGAACATACAAGGTGGATGCGCTAAACTAACAAAAATATTAACCTAATCAATGGAAGCGCTAACCTAAGCAATGGATGCGCTAAACTAACAAAAATATTAAACTAACAAGATAACATATGCGTGAACATACAAGGTGGATGCGCTAAACTAACAAAAATATTAACCTAATCAATGGAAGCGCTAACCTAAGCAGCAAAAGTGAGAAACAAAAGAGGAAAAAAGGGAAAAAATTTCAAACTACCCTAAAACATGCGAAACACATAGAAATGGTATGGAAATAAAAAAAACTAAGCTTGGGATAGGTCACTTACCAGTGGCCCGTACTCGACAGGTCGTTGATATCGACGAATGTGCTCAAATATGTGGTCTCATACACGATCACCATCTTGCCAGCTCAACACTCCAAGATAATTTCTCTTTTCTCTCCAAAAGATGACAAATTACAAATCGGGATAAAATGAACCCATGGTTAATTTTATTATTACCTTTTTGATTTTTTGAGGGGGCAATTAATTTATTGATTTTTCAAAAGTGATTTTAATTGAAGGGCCTATTTTTAATCAAATATTTTCAATCAATTATCGTGAGATTCATCACTCAATCAAGCTTTTCATAATTTCATGATCAATCTCCCAAGGGGGCACAGAATCAGGATTTTCATCATCAGGGGCATCATCGAGACTTGATTTAATCTTTGAAACAATGTTATCTCAACATCATTTGAAAGAGGGGCAAAATGTATACACATAAAATTGGCTATGAGTAATTAAATAAATATTTTATATTTATTTAATGATTATTCTTTGATTAAATAATTGATTTGAAAAGATTAATTTATTTAATTCATTAATATTTAATATTCTTCTATTAATTAATTGAGATGAAAAATTTAATTAATTAATTCATTATCCCTCTTTCTTCTAAGACAAATAATTAAATATATAATATTTAATTATCATTCCTTATCATATTTGTGCACTATTCACTATCCTATAGTTCCATTATTAAATAATTTTATAAATTATTTACTTTCCAACTCATCCTTCATCTCCACCTTTGCCAACTCATCCATTATGTGGCTAATTTAAATCAATGAAAAAAAAAAATCATTTATGAGCCACTTATCTCCAATTCCCATATTCATGAATAAAATGTGTACGTGTACATAATCTTTGAAACCTCCCTATTTTTGCTCCAACACTCCTATATTCTTGGAAGAGGTTTTGTCCACCTAACCCTAGTCCATCTCCACTTGTCCCTCCATTCCTAAATATTCTCCAACCAATCCTAGATTCTCTCAGTCTTCCCCTTAGTCAAGATGAGATGAGTGACACTTGTCTTCTCCTTCCCCCTTTCTCTCAACTTTCAACCTCTTGCTCATAGCCATCCAAAAAGAAAGATTTAATCATGACCATTGATCTCTATCACCTAAGCTTATGCACTCAAAAATCTATAAATAGAAGAGTTCTAGTGCATTTTGAGCCCAATGTTCAATAGTCTATGTTAACTAGGAGTCTTAATCTTTGCATCCGCGAGTTTATTTGTCTAAGCATTTTAGAGGTTTTGAGAAAATTAGCATAAATCATTTTCATAACATAGCTTTTGCATATCATCTTTCAGTCCATTACACATTTGCCATCTTGGAAGCTATCAGTGCTTGTTTGAGAGAAAATCATCTGCAACCAAGAACAATGGGGTTAGGACACAATGAGACATAATCCATGAAGTTATAATCATTTTATTTTCTTTATTTCATGTTGTTTCATTGGTTGAAGCTTGAGTTCCTGTAGCTTTTATATTTTCATGATGGACTAACAAGTTGCAGGTCAACTTTTGAGGTAAAAACCTAAGTCGATACATCTCCCAATTGGCGGGTGTTGACGAGTCAAAAGGTGCCACATGGCGAAGTGGCTGGTAGGTCTGACTGATAAAAATGAGCTACATGGTGGAAGTCTGTTGAGCAATCATGGGCTGCAGGAGCGAAGAAGCACAAGAGGATCTACATGGTGGAGTTGTTGACGGAGCCTGCTAGCAGGCAACATGGTGGTTCGTGCCGACATTTGAGGAGGCCGGTGGCGGCGAGGAGGCCAAGGTCGGGAGTATGCAGGTGGATGGAGTAGAAAGTCTGCCGAATGGAAGAGCAGGCCACCGGGAGGGAGCGGGTCATTGGTGATGCAAGCGCGAGCATCGAAAAGGTAAGGGCAGTTGCCGGAAAGGATAGTCGCATGTGTGTAGGAGACTCAGTGGTAACCAAAGGCTGCATTGGAGGTGTGACCCAAAATGTACAAAGCATGCAAGACTACAGAGTACGATGTCGGGAGGGGGGGGGGAGCTATCCCCTGTAAAAATAGAATTTTTTTATTGAAATTTTTTTTACATTGAATATTTAAAAAACTGCGAAAATTATAAAATATGCAGTTTAAAAAAAATTCGCAGAAAATTAAAATATATATTTTAATATTTTAAAAAAAAAATTGTATCATACAACTTTCCAAAATAGGTTGAATTTACACTCAAAATTCATGGAAACGGCCTCTTAGACTCAATGGTGAGGTCAAAATCACCATAGGACACCTCCGAAATGAGAAGCTTACCAGATCCCAAAATAGAATGCTCCAAAAGCTCTCCAAAAATACTAATCAATGAAGCCCTAATTGCTCTGATACCATGTGAGAATTTGTTGAAAATAGTCAAGATCAAGAGCACATTGAATAGCACAATAAGAGACAAATTATTTGATAAGAATAAATTGTATTCTAATCAAGATGCAAAATACTAATCAACTGGATCATCAAGAAAAAATAGACACAATGTAGATGAGCCTGCTTATATAGGCAAGGCTAAGAGACAAGAGAGCACACAAACATGACATGTGGCTCAATGAGATGCAAGGGTAGGTAGAAGAAATAATAAAATATTCCACATGAGGTGGATCACTGACCGAAGGTGAAATTATCACTCCATAATAAGTGGATATGATAAATTAATAACAAGATCACACCATAAAAGGTGGAATTTCTCCTACACACACACACACTCCTAATGTATGCACATCTCCCTAAGTGTCTCATATGAAAATTACTATGTTATGCATGTACCTAAGTAAACTTTAGTAAAGTGTAATTATATCCAACATGAATAAATAATTACACCAACAACATGCACTATTCACTAGCACTCTACGAAGTTTCCAAATTAGAATAATAGAGGAGGCTTTCAAAAAATTGCAATCCTTTCATTAATTACTCTAATAGAATTAGTCTATACCTACTAACATAAAAATGTCTCGGTTGGACCGTGGTAGGTTGGTTCAAGGATTTCCCATGTCAATGCATTAATACTCCATCTAGGAAGTTGGAATGCCGTCCTATGTACTTGTGAGAATCAATCTAGCTATCTAGCTAGCTTTGATTGAGAAGCTTAATATTTGATTTGGAGGTCACTACCACATGTTTAAGTGATTTGTGTAAATTTATCCCAATCCTTTGGGAGATTATGCTTTTCCCATTTTGTGCTTGTTATATAGTTATTATGAAGACACCCATCTAATCAATCTCCCATACAGACAAAGTGAATGTACCTTACCTTCGTCAAATGTCCTTTTCACTGAATACATTATCCTTACCAACTGATCACTAACTATATTACGTTTTCATCAAAGTTGATATCCTTCATACTCATGAATAACGTATCTATTATTGTCATTAGACATCTTATTAACTAGGGAGTCAAACAATTTATTAGCCTCTCTATAATATGTTTGATCATTGTTTTCTCAAACTGATCCAAAATATGTTTGTCCACCACACACATCACTTCCAATCTTCAATATTATAGTCTATTTGATTTATATAATTAATTATTAACATGGAGTCTTCTTCAATTTATAATTTTAAGATTCCCATCTTTGAACCTAGTCTTAGACATAATCTCAAAGCATGAAATTCAACATCACTATGTGTCCCTTTCATTAGAGGGCTAGATATCTCTCCCCTGATTAAACCCTTCCAATCTCTAATAACACATCCTACTCTAGATGTACTGGGATTTCCTCATGCCACACATTTAAAATATCCATTTTGTGGACATAATAATTTTGTATTTGGTCTTTCTTTGGGTGTCTCAACACCTCCATCCCTATTAATAGGGGTGAGCATAATCCCTACTAGGATTTTGTCATTATGTTATATCCCATTCAATGAATTTCTTTATTCTTGTTTCATGAAGGGATTTGGTGTTAATTGAAAGGAATTTAAGGTAGTGGAACAACTTCCTACACTAATATAGAGAGGAGGGAAATGCAAAAACCTTTTAAATCTTTATAACAATGACAAAAAAATAACAAAAATAAACATAAATAGAAAGCATAACACAACACAATGATTTACATGGGAAAAACCCTTTCTAGAGAAAAACCACACACTATAAAATTTTCCCAATATATCATTCAAAAATCAACAACAAATTAGCATATACTTGTTGAGCAAGCTTCTCCTAGAAGTATCACCAACAAAGACCCAGAGGCAACTCAACAACTATTAGATTCTCACAATTCATCACAATACACAACTATAATACAATGCCCTCATAAAATAGGGTTGCCTTTTAGGGCAAGCGAAGCACACAGAATATCCACTATTTGATTTGCGACCTAATAACAAATGATTAAGATTTACAAAGATAAATTATACATAAATTGTGGCTTTCAGGGTACTACCTGTTGAACCCAAGGCAAGAATGAGAGGGGGGGGGTGAATTAGTCTTGAACAAATATTAATGTAGCACATAAATAATTAATCAACAACACGAACACAACACATGAACACCAATATTTTCTATGTGGAAAACCCAAACAGGGAAAAACCACGATGAGCACTTGCCCATAAAATATATCAACTATGTATATCAAATTACAATGAATGAGCTCACTTTTACGAACTTGCAAACCACTATGCTTAGCTGCTCTTGGGGAAAGATACAAAAAGAGGACTCAGAAACCTAAAGCTCACTGCAACAAGGCAAGATACAAATATGATCTAAAAAGAAGGATATCGTCATCATTAAGTTGTCCTTGGACTCTGCATCAAGTGACTAACATCAAATCACACAACTTAGACCATAATTGTCAACACTCTATCACATACCTCTTCCATAGTCTCAAACATCTCTCATATCGTTCAATCACAACTATTCTTCTCTGCTCTTCAACAAATTTCTTTGACTAACTTCACATCACATAATTTATCTCATTCTCTTGACACATCCTCATCCATACAACTTAATCATATATATCCTCTATATACAAGATAGATCATCAAATCTTGAACCAAGTCAGCCTAAACCAAAATACACCTTCTGGACCAAAAAAACACATGCTGATCCATCCCAAGAGAAAGAGGGGACCAAAAACACATCTTCCAACAATCAATCTACCAATATGCAATCACCAGAACATAACTACCATCATACCAATATGCAACAGATCCATATAAGTAATCAATGGTCACAACATATCCTCTAATGCAAATAAATCTTATTCGGATCTCCACACGCTACAGTGAGACCCATAACACATCCAATAAACTTCCACAAATGATACCAGGACCCAAAGATAGGTTTAACATAGAATATCACAACCAAGTATGAAATATACCACAACTTTTGAAGAACACAAAGATATTTCTAGACCACAAAACCAACTCATCCATAATACCAAAAAAGAACCAAATAATATAACAACAACAAACAAAATCAGCAATACATTCCAGACCCAAACACTTCCCGAACAAAGAATAGAACAACTGCAACACCAACATAATAAGATATCTCCGCACCATAGAAATTCCAGACCAACTATTCAGAACAAGAAGTTTGACATCAATGACAACCATAACAACACATACTTCCAACAATCTCCCCCTTTGTCATTGATGGCAACACTTGACTAAACTTAACACTCGACCAACCTACAAAACAATACTACTCTATTTGAAACATGAAAAAACTTCTCTCTCTCCCAAAACTGCTCAAAATCTCCCATAACTACTCAATCTCTCCCCAAAATTGCTCAATTTCTCCCCAAAACTACTAAATCTCTCCCCCTTTACTATCAAAGACAAAGGCCACAACAACACTACACACTCCATTGCTCCCCCTGAGAGCAGCCACAACATCAATCCAGGAAAAGAAATATGCATGAAGGCTTTCCATCTCAAAAATGTACCTAGCTAGAAGGAGGGACAATAACCCCAAGCTTCTCTCGAAGAAACTCAAATGTATCCTTTTCCAATGCCTTAGTGAAAATATCTGCAACTTGGTCCTTTGTAGAAATTTATTCCAATCAAACTTCATTCTCAACAACCTTCTCCCTTAAGTAGTGATATCTGATTGAAATGTGTTTTGTTCTTGAATGCATAGCCTATTGACAATAGCAAGGAAGGAAAACTGAGAGGGGGGTGAATCAGTTTTCACCGGATTAGAAAAATTAAGCACAATCTCAGATTTGATCAACTACAACAAAAAGAAATATAACAACAATAACAACAACACACCTAACGCCAATATTTTAATGTGGAAAATCCGTTTAAGGGAAAAACCATGGTGGGAACCTACCCACAATAAGATGATACTCTATAGTAGTATGTGTAAATATTGAAGAGGTTAAAACAGATTTAGAAGGTCAAATGATCAAAAACATAATGAAATAAACATGCAAAATGCTAAAATATCATGAAAAGACCATTTCACCTTGCTATTTTACCTTCTCCTTCGGATTGAGCTTGATGAAGTGAAGGCGCCCATTGATAATGCTCCACTTGATGTGCTCCTTTGATTGTTGGATGTGGATGGCTCTCCAATGTTGTGCACAAATGGAATGGATTTGGAAAATGATAAGGATGAGATGATCAAGTTGCTTGGGCTCAAAAGGGCAGCATAAGCTTATTGAATTTTGAGATGTTTTTGAATGAAGGGATGGAGCCCTTTATTTATAGGAAGAGGAGAGAAAAATGGATGGCTAGGATGGATTTGAGATGAAGGGCTAGGATTTACTTGTGAGCTCACACAAGGTCCAAGAGAGGGTGTGGAGACCAAGAAATATGCCTTAAAGGCATTTCCTATCTCCACACTCCACAAGGTGCATTGGAGGAATTAAAAATTCTCCAAAAAAGGATATCATGGGGATTGGAGGAATTAAAAAAGAATTAAAAATTCCTTGGGAGAGGGGATGCTTGGAGGAATGTGAGATTTCAAAAATCTTACATTCACCTAGGAAAAGAGTATTTAAAAGCAAGGAGTTGACTTTGTGGCTAATCATGCTGATTAGCCATTAACAATTCATTAAGAGGGGGGTTAGAGGAAATGTTAGGTGGGATTAGGATAATTTGACTAGGAGAGAGAATGAGTGGAGGGAATAAAAAAAATTAGAAGAATAATGTTAAGTGAGTTTAGGGAGTTTCTAGAAGAATTTATTAGGTTAATGATGAATTAAGAAGATGATTTGTAGGAATCATGTAGGTTAACTAATTAATTGAAATTAATTAGCTAAGAGGAAGATTTGTAAGGATTTGATTTTTTAGAAGAATAAAGAAAGGGATTGATTTATTAAATAAATCAATCACATGTTATAGTGACAATATTAATTATATTTAATTAATATTGAGGAGAATTTGAATTAACATAATTAATTAATTAATTATGTGAGGAATTAAAAATAATTAAAATAATTATTTTTAAGTGTCTACATTTTGCCCCTCTTTGAAGTGAGGTGTGATGACACATTGATTCAAAGAATAATCTTGTTTTGGTGCTGATATTGGTTTGATAGGATGCCCCGACTCTTGATTGATAGATTATGGTATGGTGATGCCCCCTTGGGAGATCAATTGAGGTAATTGATCTTTGGAGTTTTGCGAGATTGATTTCCCGATAGATTTGATTTGATTTGATTGATAAGATCTAGATTCAGTTTGGTTTCAGGAAGGATTCATCCTATATAAGACAAAAATGATCAAAGTGTCTGGTTTCAGGAAGGATTCATCCTGTATAAGACATAATTGATCACAACATCTAGTTTCAGGAAGGATTCATCCTGTATAAGACATGATCGATCACAACATCTAATTTCAGAAAGGATTCATCCTGTATAAGATATGACTGATCACAACGTCTGGTTTCAGGAAGGATTCATCCTGTATAAGACATGATCGATCACACCGTCTAGTTTCAGGAAGGATTCATCCTGTATAAGACATGATTGATCACAACGTCTGGTTTCAGGAAGGATTCATCCTGTATAAGACATGATCAGAGCATCTGGTTTCAAGAAGGATACATCCTATATAAGACATGATCGATCACAACATCTGGTTTCAGGAAGGATTCATCCTGTATAAGACATGATCAAAGCGTCTGGTTTCAGGAAGGATACATCCTATATAAGACATGATCAATCACAACATCTAGTTTTAGGAAGGATTCATCCTGTATAAGACATGATCGATCACAACATCTGGTTTCAAGAAGGATTCATCTTGTATAAGACATGATTAGAGCGTCTGGTTTCAGGAAGGATACATCCTGTATAAGACATGAATCGGAATCAAAATTGATTATGTGAGGAAGAAATAGAGGAAGAAAAATTAGGGTGGAAGGGATAAATGAGGAATAAATATGAAGTAGTCGTGACGTATTTGGAAAGAAGAATACGAGATGCGAGACCATGGAGGAAAATGGGGGCAATTGATAACTCCATGGGATTATTGAGTTTAGGGTTTGATGGAATGATGGTGAGATTTTGTGCAAAACAAATGTGGAGAGCCAACCTAGTTTGATGTTGCCCTAAGTGACTTGCACCACTGATTATAGAAATCAGGATGCCATGAGAAACCTAGGGCGTGGACTGACTCTGTAGACAAATGGGAATTTCTTGCACACAACAATGCAAGTGTTAAGAAACACTAATACAAAGTTGTGGGTTCATGCAAGGAAACCCTCAAACACATCGATACCTCTTGTACACAAGAAGGTAAGTGTTGATAAACACTAGTACCAGGTCATCGGTTTATATAAGAAGGATCCAAAACATGCCATACTATGAAATATTCCCCAGTATGTGCCTATCATAACGTACCTAGATATGAAAGAATCCAAGTAGTCGTAAATAGTGGCAGTCGTAGGGCAAAAGATGCAAGTCTATATGAAAAGATCTAACAAAATCTAACAAGTCTCTTCCTTGTGACCAAATGATACCTCTTGCCAAGAGTAGAACTAGGATGGAGGATTAGGTTGCCAGGCGAGGGAAGGAGTCATCCTTAGGGAAAAGTGGGCTTTTGGATTAGGCAAGCGATTTAATAGTTTTGGAGAGTGACCTATGGACTTGGGATTGTTTCTCAAGACTTCTTGAAGCTTACATAGAGGCATAAAAGCTCAGTTTCAATGGGACATTCCTTGTTCATGACTCGGGTGAAGACTCATCATCATACACATGTTTTATTGAGAGGTGGAAAAGAAGCAATGTTGCGCATGGGTGGGCTGGATGGCGGATGATTTGTAGTATCGACATGATAGATAGTGGATCCGGTTATTTACCTTGGTGCCTGCACACAGGTTTTCACCAAGGTACTTGTCCATAGCGCCACCAAGTGGTTTTCACTAATGGATGAATTGTTTTTCTTTCTTTTTCTATTTTTTAAATTTTTTTTTCTGTCATAAGGTGCCTATTTGCCAGGTTTTTCACCAAAGTGACGATTTTTTTTTTTAGGATCTTTTTCTCATTTTTTTATTTTTTATTGATTTTTTAATTTATTTTTTGACAATTTAAGACTTTCTGAGGACTAAGCATAAAATCTTTTGAGGTGGATGATATTCATTGGATCATCCACAAGATCGCTTTCAGGAGTAGCCAACTGATAAGCTCTTGATCCATATTTCGTTGTGATTACATATGGTCCAAGCCAATTAGGCTCGAACTTGCCTTTCTTTTCTCTTTCTTGTAGATTTTTCTGATTCTCCATGAGGACAAGATCACCAACTTGGAATTATCGGGTTCTAACTTTTTTATGATAACTCATACACAAATGGTTTTGATATACCCGGAGATGATTCAAGGCCTTGAGGCGCCTTTCATCTAATAATTCTAGCTCTTGTAAGTGGGCAATTCTGTATTCTTCCTTTGGTAGGATGTTTTGCAGTGATACCCTTAGAGAGGGGATCTTGATCTCAATGGGAAGGATGGCTTCAGAACCAAATACTAGGGAATAAGGAGTGGCACCTATGGGGGTGTGGATGGAGGTGTGGTTGGCCCACAATGCAGGATGGATTTGGAGGTGTCAATCATGGCCCGCTTCATTGACTATCTTTTTGAGGATTTTTATTAGGGTTTTATTAGAAGCCTCAGCTTGTCCATTGCCTTGGGGGTAATATGGAGTGGAGAAGCGGTGTTGGATGTTGAATTTTTGGTAGAGTTCTTTGACATCCTATTTTTTAAATTGTTTACCATTATCTGTGATGATAACTTTTGGGATGCCATACCGGCAGATTAGGTAGTTCAGGATGAACTTGGATATTTGCTTGCTGGTGGTGAAAGTAAGAGGGATAGCCTCTACCCACTTGGTGAAGTATTCAGTGGTAGTGATATTGAATTTATGTCTGTTGGAAGATGAAGGGTGGATTTTCCCAATGAGATTGAGCCCCCACTATGAGAAGGGCCATGGTGTAATGAATGGTTGCAATTCTTATGACGGTGCATGAATCTTGTTGCCCTGCTGCTGGCAAGGGATGCATTTCTTCACATAGTTGTATGCATCTTCTTCCATTTTAGGCCAATAGTATCATGTTCTCAAAATTTTTTTAGCCAATGTGAGTCCACTTGAGCGTGCCCCATAGATACCCTCATGTACTTCGCGTAATGCCCATTCTGCTTCTTGTTTATCTAAACACCTTACGAGGGAACCATCAAAATGCCTTCTGATCAAGGTTTCTACAAGGATGGTGTAACAGGCACATCGGCGGATGAAGGTTTGTTGTTGGGTTTTGGTGAGGTGTGGGGGAATGGTGTTATCTTTGAGGAAAGCGAAGGTTTCTTGGTACCAAGGGGACTCGGGACCAACGAGAACACACACCATTTCAGACTCTGGTAGGGCATATGCCAGTATAAACAATTGCTTGACCAAGAACTCGCACTTCTAACTGTGTGCTAGCATTTGAAGGAGGGAGCCAATGGTGGCCATTGCATCTGCAGCCCGGTTGTTTGTTCGTGGGATTTGATCAAACTTGATTGCCATGAAATGTTGCTTAAGATCTTCAACTGTGGTACGGTAGGGAAGGAGTTTATCATCTTTTATCTGGTATTCATCATTGACTTGTTTTATGACAAGCTGGGAATCACCATAGACTTGTAACTCCTTTATTTTCCAGTGGATAGCCAAGCGTAAACCTATGATGAGGGCCTCGTATTTTGCTATGTTGTTGGTACATGCAAAGGCTATCTTGTAAGATTTTGGGATGCCATCTCCTTGAGGTGTGACCAATAATATTCCTGCCCCCGATCCATTTTGAGTGTAGGAGCCATCAAAATACAATTGCCATGTGGAGGATGTGGTAACAGTCATAATGAACTCATCTGGTAATTCTGTGAGAAGAGGATGGTCATCTGGAAGTGGAGCTTTAGCCAACTGATCTGCAATGACTTGTCCCTTGATTGCTTTTCTGTCCACATATTCAATGTCAAACTCACTTAAGAGCATGACCCATTTAGTCGTTCGGCCAGTGAGAGAAGCTTTGGACAAGAGATATTTAAGTGGATCGATTTTAGCAATTATTTTTGTTTTGTTGTTTAGCATATAGTGTCGGAGTTTTTGTGTGCTAAACACCAATGCCAAGCATGCTCTTTCAATGGGGGTATAATTGAGTTCATACCCTACCAGTGTACGACTGATGTCGTAAACAACATGTTCTTTCCCTTGATCCTTTGTATGTGCCAATAATGTCCCCAATGCCATTGCAGTAGTGCATATATACAAAATAAGGGGTTTTCTAGGAGTAGGAGGCATCAATACCGGAGGTGATGCTAGATATTCTTTTAGTTTCTCAAAGGCCTTTTGGCATAAGCAGTCCCATTTGAATTTTGTGTCCTTGCATAGGAGGTGTGCAAATGGATGGCACTTATCTGCTAGTTGTGAAATGAAACGTCTGACAGACTGGAGTTTTCCTTGGAGACTGTGCAGTTGTCTGAGAGTTTTTGGTGGAGGCATTTCCATGATAGCTTTTACTTTTGCAGGATTGACCTCGATTCCTCTGCGGGAAACAATGAATCCTAATAGTTTTCCTGATGTGACCCCAAACACACACTTTTTTGGATTCAACCGTAGTTTGTATTTTTCTAATCTTTCAAAGAACTACTTTAGAATGGGGATGTGTTCTTTTCTTGTCTTAGATTTTCCCAGCAGATCATCCACATAGTCCTCCATAATTTTGTGTAAGAGGTCATGAAAAATTGTTGTCATTGCATGTTGGTATGTAGCTCCAGCATTTTTGAGACCAAAAGGCATGACCCGATAACAAAAAGTCCCCCATGGTGTTATGAATGCAGTTTTATGCTGATCCTCATCTGCAATCCTAATTTGGTTGTATCCAGAGAATCCATCCATAAGCGACAACATCTCATGTCCTGTTGTAAGGTCCACAATCATATCTATGTTTGGGAGTGGGAAATCGTCTTTAGGAGAAGCTATATTTAGATCTTGAAAATTTGTGCAGATGCGAATGCCTCTAGTAGGTTTTCCAATAGGTACAATGTTGGAGACCCATTCAGCATAATCTATTGGTTTGATAAATTCTACGTCTAACATCTTTTGGAGTTCTGCCTTGTCCAGGAGTGCAATATGTGGGTATATTTTGCACAATTTTTGTTTTATAGGTTTTGTGTCTGGGTGGATGACGAGATTGTGAACCACCAAGACAAGATCCAACCCCGACGTATCAGAATAGGACCATGCAAAATTGATTTTTACCTCTGTAAGGAAGTTGATGAAGTCTTGTTTCTCTATTTCTGTGAGGGATTTGGCAATGAGCACATTTTTCGGAATGACTTCGGTGCCCATGTTGATGCTGTATGTTTCTTCTATCAGCAAATTTGATTTGTCCTGTGGAAGGTAACCAATGGTAGGGAGGTCAAATCCCTCATCGTTAAGTGCCTTTTCCAGGTTTTCACTTTCGGATACACCCTTTGTTTTTATTTTTTGCTCATCCAAAGGTGCCTTAGGGAGGTTTTCACCTAGGAAATCATGTCTTTTCCTTTTATTATCTTTTTTGTGGCCAAGGGCATTGACCTGACTACCAAAGTATCCCTTTTTGTGTAGTTGAATACCCTTGATTCTGTTACAATCTTCTAGATTTTGTGCTGTCAGGAGAGCGATGAGAACATTATCGTTGGCATAGATATCTAAAGTGGGTTTGTCTTGTTGGCCCCAGTCAATGAGTTCAGGATGGACAAGATGTAGCTCATGTGAAGTGGGAAGGGTTACGGGGGTGATGGTATTGATGTAAGCATCCAAGAAGATATCTTTCTTGTATTCATAAGGCATTTCATGGAATTCCTCTTCGTCAGCGCTTTCGATATCTGAAGAAGGACTAGAAGGGGCACCAACAATAGTAATCTTAGGCACCGGGGTGTACCCCAAGCCTCTGTTGTATCTATAGGAGATAGGATTTATGGGTGCTTTTCTTCCTTTCTCCTTTGGTCCCAGGCCGTGTCCTTTGTAACCCATTTTTTAAACTATGGCAGATGCTTTTGGGTACATTTTTTTGGATATTCTTGCTGGATCTTCAAACTCTTCCTTGTACAACCATGAAGAGATATCTGCTTTGAGGCTCTCGTTATCAAGTAGGCCCCATTGTTGGAAGGTGGTCTTTTGGCATTGCATGACTGGTTTTGGGTCCTTTTTGAGCTCTTTTGGTTTGCCAAATGACTTAGGAGAGAGAAGGAGGTTGCCTATCAATAAGACGTCCTCCAATTTGTATTCTCCACAGCCATTGTCCAAGATCTTGATTTGATTATTTGGTTGGGATGATGTGGAGGCAACATTTGATGTGTCAGATGGAGGCATTGGTGAAGGTCTATTTAGTGGGCAATGATATTGATGCTTCCCCTCTAATAGTTTGCAATATTGAAAAGGTTGGGGATCACCTTTGATAGTGATCACTCTGCCATTATAGGGGAATTTGATGCATTGGTGATAGGTGGAGGGTATGGCCTGCAAAGAATGAATCCATGGCCTCCCGAGGAGAATGTTGTAGGGGAGATCAAGATCTAGTACTTGGCAAGGGGTTTCAATTGTGATGGGGCCCACTTGAAGAGGTAAGGTGATCATGCCCTTTGAAATTCTTTCTGCATCATCATTTGCCTTTATTGTGATCCTTCCTGATGTGTCTATCAGATCCTTAAGGTCCCAATTGTTGTATTAATTTGTATGTGTACAGATTAAGCCCAGATCCACCGTCTATCATGATACATTTGACCTTGTGCTTGTGGATGAGAGCTTCGATGTGCAAAGGTTTGTTATGGTCTTCATCTGTGGGAGCATCTTTGGAGTTAAATACAATGTGTTGTTGGGCAACAAGGTTTTCAATGAGGGCTTGGAATTGGGTGGTGTTGATGTTATCAGGAACGCGTGATTGGAGAAGGGCTCGTTCCAAAATTTCTTTATGGACCGGGGAAGTCTTGAGAAGTTCCAAAATGGAGATCTGCATAGGTGTCTTCCCAAGTTGATCAAGGAGGTCATATCGACGGGTGGAAGACATGGGTGGGGGGTTTGGTGGGGGAGGGACTCCTTGGATGGTGACTTTACCTCAATGTGTAGTTGCATTGCAGTCATTCCAGAAATGGGAGGTGGAAGGCGTGGCGCCTTGAATGACTATCCTAGCAGGATTTGGTCTACTTTGGGAAGAAGGAGGATTGACTCCTTGGATGGTTATGACATTGACATGATTGTCTGCAGGTTCAATGCGACCTACTAAAAAGTCAAAGCCGGTTATGTGATTAGCGTAGTCATAACCCATTGCGTTAGATGATGAGCCTTTTCTTTTATCATGATTCGGGAAGGGTTCCTGGTACAATTTGAGTTTGTCATTGTTATTACCAGGTTTTGCATTTGGTACTTCAATCTCACCTCTATCAATGAGATCTTGTATGTAGATCTTCAGTTTCATACACTTGCATGTATCATGTCCCTTGATACGATGGTATTCATAATACTCATTTTTATTAGACCATCTTGGTTTAGGTTGATTGGGATCAAATGGGTGAGTGATTGGAAAAACCATTGCACCTGCTTGGACAAGTTTCTGAAACACCATTTCAATAGGCTCAGCTAGAGGAGTGAAATCTCTTGGAGTCCTATTATTCGATCAGGGTGGTCATCCCTGGATTGAGACATTGTTGTGAGGTTTTTGGGGTTGATTTTGATTATTTTTATTGTTGAATTGATGATTATTGGTGGTGGATTTTGGGGGAGCGGCCATGGTTTGGACCCGCTTTGTATTAGTTACACCATTATTGACCACGTTTTTGTTCTTGGACCAAAATTTTGGCTTGTTGTTATGATAAGAGGAAGAACTTTGTGTCGACTTTTGGTAATGTTTCAAGGTTCCTTCCTCCAACAAGACACGTTCGAGGGCGAGGCCCTTATCGGTCAATTTTTGGAAGGATTTGATACATTGGGATATTAAGGGTCTTGAAAGTTTAGGCACCAAGTTCTTCTGGAATAGTTCAATTTGATGTTGTTCTGGCATGTCCCACTACAATTTCTTGATAAGATGTCACCATCTTTGTAGGAAATTAGCGAAGGTTTCTCCGGGCCTTTGTTTTGTATTACATAGGTCCATCATAGAAACATCATTACCCATGTTGTATGCATAGTGGGCCACAAATTTTTCTGCCAAGTCTGGAAAAGAAACAATGGAACCTTATGGTAAAGATGAGAACCATGCCAGGGAATCTCCCGTGAGACTCTTGGGAAGGAGTCTGTGAAGATAAAGGTCACTATAGGAGACTTCTTGGCATAAGATGTGGAATTCTTGAACATGATCACGGGGGTCTCCTTTGCCTTCATACTTGGTGAATTTAGGGATCTCAAATTCCAGGGGATATGGTGCAACTGATATAGACGGGTCATAAGGACAAGGGAAAAACTCTTTGAACAACTAAGTTTTTCTTCTGTTAGTCCTTTGTTTCATGTCCTTGATGATATTTTTCATGTCTTGAATTTCCTTGATGAGGTCTTGTTGTGGGCTTTAATAATGATAAATTGTATTTGCCCCAAGAATTGGATGAACCAAAGAAGGTGCACCACCACCAATATATTGATATGATGAGGAGGTGGGAACGTGGGATGTGATGACCGATGTCGCTGGGGTTTGAGTGATAGTTGGTTGTAGTCCACAAATGGTTGTGACGGGATTGACTACGGCCCGGATAAAATTTGTGACATTGTTGGGAGAAAGGGAAGTTTGTGGAATAGAAATATGTGGTTGAATAGAAAGAGGTGGTATAGAAGTTTTTTGGAGAATATATGAGATTGGATTTGATAGTGGTATGGATGATAAGGAGGAAGAGGGTGGGATGGAGACCATGGTGGGAGGTACCACAGGTGGCATTGATTGAGCTTGGATGATTGATGGGGCTGTAATTGATTGAGTTTGAATAGTAGGTGCAACACTTTGTGTGGGAGAGAGGTCTCCTTGTGGTTGTTGGGCGAAAGCGGATCTATTAAACTCAAGCGGATCTATTAAACTCAAGCGGAAGTTGAGCTCCATTTTCAAGAAGAGCTTTTAGAAGTGTAGTAGGATTGTGTTTAATAAACTTGTCCATCATCTCTTGGTTATAAGAATCTGCTAGGAAAGTTTGCACTTCTGGACAAAGTTCATCTTGGCTAACCATGTCAGGATTTTGGCTTTGATCTTGATTGCTAGGTTGCCCACTTTGTGTATGATCTTGCGTGGGATCTTCATATAGGACACCAATGTTCGACATGCCATATTGTTGTTCAACTATCTTTTTCTTTTGGGATCGAGTTGCGACCATACACGATATTTGTGATGAAAGGACTTAAGAAATTTGAGGATGAAAGGACTTAGGAAATTTGAGAATGATTGATGGAGGAGGTATGGTAGTGATGGTTTAGAAGAAATTTGATGACTAGGTTGTCTTGGGCATGAACATGAAGGATCGATTCGAATAACAAGTTGTATGAAGGGATACGACCACCTTGATTTGGACGATAATTGGTGTGTCAAAGGAAAAACTTGAATGTTGATGGAGAGGATGGACTCTTAGCTTCTCTCTTAGGCTTATGAAATATGGGATGGACAGAGCTTTGACACAATTTTTGGACTTGGTGTGGGTAATGACTTGGACAATTGTTTATGTCTTGACAAGTGTTTTTGCAAAGTGTTTGGAGATAGTGATGTGTTTTTAGTCTTCTCTTGGCAAGTATGTATTAAACAAAGAAAACACAATGATCAAATCCATATTATCTCAAAGACACTCATGCTCATATACAACATTCTTAAGGCTGGCAAGGACAATAGTCATTGAATCCCAATTGGTTTTCTAGCTATGCTTATCTAGAGTGGAAACTTAGATGCTTGACCCCATTGGCTCCCCTCCATGACACTCACTTCTCGAGGCAGCCAAGCATCAATTCCCATGAAAACTCCTCATGGCGAACTTTGTGTCTCTACTAAGGGCCGTAAAAATATGGGCGGCTTCAGAGGTTCGACCTCCTGCACCAATGACTAGAAGGTTTTTGGCCACTATGAACAAGGTGTTTAGTAAGTCTTCCCATTAGGAGTTACCCTTCGAAGTTGCACAAGTGCAATTGAGGCCTATAGCCCAACAAAGTGCCAAGAACTTAGTAGTCACGCAAGCGTGATTGAGATCTTTAGGACCCTACTAAGCACCCAATGTGAGAGTGAACTCTCATATAGCCCCAACCATTAACCCTTTCGTAGTCAATGGCCTATTTATTGTAGTGAGTTGGGAACCCCAGGTCCGGGTGTACTCACTTGGGTTGTTCCCCTCTTACCTTCTCAAAGAGCAAGTTGGGAGGGCAGGCCCGCTAGAGGTAAACACACAATCAAACAAGAAAAGGTTGGAGGGTTTGGATTTCTGATCATCTAGCAAGATGAGAGTATACTCTCCTACCTTTATGATTTTCTTAAAGACACATAAGACAATGGTTCATTCCATTTTAATTAATATCTAGGTGCCTAATTTAAATAAATGTATAATATTTGGTTGAATTAGCTAGGCAATCTACAAAACAACTTGATTAGTAGTTTGAAAAATGGAGTCTTCAAAAAGTGTCCTGCAAAACAACTAGATTAGTAGTTTGAAAAATAGAGTCTTCAACAAGTGTCCTGCAAAACAACTTGATTAGTAGTTTGAAAAATAGAGTCTTCAACAAGCGCCTTGCAAAAGACAACAAAATGACAAAAAATATTATTTTTTTTTATTTTTTGGGAATAAGTAGAAAAACATGAATAAAAACTTTTTTACTAATGACAAATGTGGATTTGGAGGAAGCTTTGATGGGTAAATGGGGTTTGACTAGGTTTTTGCCACTTTCCAAGGGATAAGCAAGCAAAAAATGGGGATTTTAGAGGAGAGATGAAGGAATGGGAAAATTTGTCCAAGAGGGACAAAGAAGCAAAAGTTGGAGATGGATAATATGGGAAAAATTTGGAGGTGATTGGATAAAAGGGGAAGGAGTTATGACAACCCTAAAAATAGAGGAATGTGGGATTTTGGGCTTCAAAAAATGGATTTTTGGGATAAGGCCCCAAGGAAGGAAATGTGGAAAATGGAAATGCAGAGAATCTGGTGAACTTTGAAGGAAAATGGAGTCAAGATAAAGGAGATATGGTGACAGAAACCCTAGATTTAACAGAGCAGACAATCACACTAAACAAAATAAAAATAAATAAATAAATGTCAAAGGTTCTGATTTCTGATTGTCTAGATAGACAAGAGCATACTCTCCTACTTTCACACTTTCCTGCGGTCATATAGATTATGATTAAACAGAGCAGATAACAAGAAATGAAAAGAAAATGCAGACTATAGTTAGCACCTAAAAATTTCAAACAGATTAACAAAGAAAATAGTCACACTAATCAGATGGAAAAGTGCCAAAGGTCTGGATCTCTGATTGTCTAGATAGACAAGAGCATACTCTCCTATTTTCACACTTTCCTGTAGTCAGAGCATATAGTCGCACTAAACAGAATTAAAAAAAGGGCCAAAAGTCCAGATTTTTGATTGTCTATATAGACAAGAGCATACTCTCCTACTTTCACATAGATTATAATAAAACAGAACAGATAACAGATTAGATAATAGATCAGATAACATAGTTATCGCACTGAAACAGAAACAGAAACAGAAACATAAACAAAAAAGAAACAAAAATAGAAACAAAATGAGGAGGAGCCGTCGCGCAGAAATACAGAGCCGCTATTCTAGAACCTGCAAAAAAGATATATATATTGCAGTCGCGCTATTCTGAAACCTGCATCTCATAACTCACAAAAACTTAAAAAAAATATTAGTTCTTAGGGACATGGGTCCCACCGGGTGTGCCAAAATGAAGAGGGGAAAACAGATTAGAAGGTCAAACGATAAAAAACATAATGAAATAAACATGCAAAATGCTAAAATATCATGAAAAGACCATTTCACCTTGTTATTTTACCTTCTCCTTTGGATTGAGCTTGATGAAGTGAAGGCGCCCCTTGATAATGCTCCACTTGATGTGCTCCTTTGATTGCTGGATGTGGATGGCTCTCCAATGTTGTGCACAAATGGAATGGATTTGGAAAATGATAAGGATGAAATGATCAAGCTGCCAGGATGATTTCCTGGGCTCAAAAGGGCAGCGTAAGCTCACTGGATTTCAAGATGTTTTTTAATGAAGGGATGGAGCCCTTTATTTATAGGAAGAGGAGAAAAAAATGGATGACTAGGATGGATTTGAGATGAAGGGATAGGATTTACTTGTGAGCTCACACAAGGTCCAAGAGAGGGTGTGGAGACCAAGAAATATGCCTTAAAGGCATTTCGTATCTCCACACTCCACAAGGTGCATTGGAGGAATTAAAAATTCTCCAAAAAAGGATATCATGGGGATTGGAGGAATAAAAAAAGAATTAAAAATTCCTTGGAAGAGGGGATAATTGGAGGAATGTGAGATTTCGAAAATCTTACATTCACCTAGGAAAAGAGTATTTAAAAGCAAGGAGTTGACTTTGTGGCTAATCATGCTGATTAGCCATTAACGATTCATTAAGAGGGGGATTAGAGGAAATGTTAGGTGGGATTAGGATAATTTGACTAGGAGAGAGAATGAGTGGAGGGAATTAAAAAATTAGAAGAATAATGTTAAGTGATTTTAGGGAGTTTCTAGAAGAATTTATTAGGTTAATGATGAATTAAGAAGATGATTTGTAGGAATCATGTAGGTTAACTAATTAATTGAAATTAATTAGCTAAGAGGAAGATTTGTGAGGATTTGATTTTTTAGAAGAATAAAGAAAGGGATTGATTTATTAAATAAATCAATCACATGCTATAGTGACAATATTAATTATATTTAATTAATATTGAGAAGAATTTGAATTAACATAATTAATTAATTAATTATGTGAGGAATTAAAAATAATTAAAATAATTATTTTTAAGTGTCTACAAATATTACAATGGGGAATGCACATGCATTCAAGCACACTACCTAGAGCTCACTACTCAAATTACAATGACCCAGAAGGCTACAACCCTTAGGGAAGGTTCACTACCTTACAATAAAATTCAGACTGCAATCCGGTTAAGATGAACTGCAAAGATAGCATCTACTAATGCCTGATGACAGTTCCGATTAAGCTCAAATGTCTGCCTTGCACCACACACTGCTCAATCCACCACACTGAAAGATGAATTCACTTGTTCACACATACACCACTCTCTAATAATGCAGACTCAACACCCATACACCATCGATCCACAACTATAACATCTATTTATACAAATCATCAACCTTGACTACAAGGTCGACCAAACCCTTAACACCTAATTACAAAATTACATCACACGATACATATATTAACCAACAAACCAGTACAATGCCATAAAAGATATAACATGGACCCAAATCAACTCTTCAAACATGCACCACCACCGAAAATCTCGCCAAGATCAACCGCAACATGCTACACCACCAAAAATACCACATAACATGAAGAATATCACTAGACCCATAAGATCCTCAATAACTTGCACAAGGATCAATTTAGACCACTAAGCCAAATAGAACACAATTAGGAAACACCAACAAGCATGTTAGAAACATTTGCAATAGTTGCACCAACACCACTTATTCAAATCTTCATCGATCAACATGCTAACACACAAGAACACTTATCAGCAGAAACTCAGATAAGAAAGATAGCTTATAGAGAATCAAATCACAAACCATCTGAAATGAAGATACACATGAACATCCCAAACACTCTCCCAAATCTGCAATACAAGATATAATCATACCAGAGTACAACAGATCAAGCACTAGAACACTGCAACATAAACACTGAAAAACAATCTCCATACTGGAATCCTCAACTCGATCAGATCATCACACAACATCATGAAATCAATAAAGAATGAAGTATATCTAGTTGATTTAGCATTTCAAATAGATAACCCAACCAGATCAACTCACTACAATTACCAAAACACCAAAATAATTCTCTGCAACACCAAAACATAAGAATACATTGACATCAATGACAACAACATATCCTAGTAGCATCAATATCCAACAATCTACCCCTTTGACATTGATGGCAACATATGAATGTGAAAAAAAATCATTGCAAAGGAATAAATCACCATCAGCAAACTCCATGTAAGATCATGCACACAAAGCTCCAAATATAAGGCAGTTTTTCACATGCTTCTCTCCCCCTTTAACAACAATGCCAATGACAAAAAGAATAAATCAAACTTCTCTCCCTCTAAGAAGGACAATATCTCCCCCTTAGGATAAACTCACAACTTTGAACAACACACTGACTACTCTAGCTGAGTAGCAACACCAACTCATCAACCTAGATAAGGAGATAAGACTATGAAGTCCACCAGATTGATGCATCTCAATGCACCTAGTTCTCATCAGGAGGGGCAGAGACCCCTAACTTGTCTCTCAAATAGACAAATGAATCTGTAGGAAAAGGCTTAGTGAAAATATCAACAATCTGATCATTTGTAAATACACACTCCAGTTTTACTTCCTCATCACTAACTTTCTCCCTCAAGAAGTGATACTTAATTGATATATGTTTTGTTTTAGAATGTAGTACCAGATTCTTGGAAATATTAATAGCACTTAAAATTTCACAATAAATAAAAGTAGGTTCATCATACACAACTCTAATATCTTTCAACAATTGCTTCATCCAAACTACCTCGGTATAGTTGATAACTTGATAGAAGCAACAATGTATTCATGTTTAGCAGTAGATATAGATATAGCATATTGTTTCTTAGTTGCCCATGAAACCAACATCTTCCCCAAAAAGAAAGCTCCATCAATAGTGCTCTTCTGGTCATCTACATCAACTACCCAATCATCATTAGTATAGGTACATAACATGAAATAATCATTCTTCGGATACCATAAACTATAATCAACAATCCCCTTCAAGTATCTAAAAATCCTCTTCACAACAGTAACATGAGTCTCTTTAGGATCAACTTGAAATTTGGCACACACACAAACAACATGCATATTATCTAGTCTAGTCCGAGTTAAGTAGAACCATCCACCAACAATAGATCTATATAAAGTCTTATTAACTTAATAAGATTCATCATTCTTAGACAACTTGCATCCAGTCACCATAGGAGTTCCAACATGTTTAGAATCATCTAATCCAAACTTCTTCAAAAATTCCTTCACATACTTAGATTGAGAAATGAAAATACCTTTACCGATCTGAGTAATCTGCAATCCTAAGAAGAATTTCATCTCACCTATCATAGACATCTCAAACTCCTTTTGTATATCATCAGAAAACTTCATACTCAAATCATCATCACCTCTAAAAGTAATATCATCCACAAACACTTCAAAAATCAAAATGTTATCTTTATCAATCTTAAAGTATAAGTTACTGTCAACAGTACCTTTACAAAATCCCAACTTCATCAAGTACTTGTCTAATCTTACATA
This sequence comes from Cryptomeria japonica, assembly GCF_030272615.1. Classification (NCBI taxonomy): domain Eukaryota; kingdom Viridiplantae; phylum Streptophyta; class Pinopsida; order Cupressales; family Cupressaceae; genus Cryptomeria; species Cryptomeria japonica. Next base: position 163,214,956 of record NC_081412.1, read on the forward strand.
CCAGGCTCTGGGGGCTTGCTTCAGTCCATACAATGCTTTCTTCAACATGCACACCATGTCTCCTTCATTTGATAATGAAAATCCTTCCGGTTGCTCAATGTAGACTTCATCTTCCAAATCTCCATTCAAAAATGTTGACTTGACATCCATCTAGTAAACCTTGAAATTCCTATAAGCAACACATGCAAGTAACAATCTAACAACTTCAATTCTAGCTACAGGAGCAAAGGTATCCTCATAATCAATACCTTCCATCTGAGAGCATCATTTACATACCAACCTTGCTTTGTTTCTCACCACTTCACCAGATTCATTCAATTTATTTTGGAACACCCATTTAGTAACAATCACATTCTTATCTTTAGGTCTTGGAACAAGCTCCCATGTGCTATTCTTCTCAATTTGATTCAGCTCTTCTTCCATAGCTTTTGTCCAGTTCTCATCCTTACATGCTTCAGCAACATCTTTAGGTTCAATCTTGGAAATTAGACATATCTCTTTAGCAACAAGTCTTTTCCTTGTCATCACACCTTTATTCTTATCATGAATAATCTAATTCTCTGAATGATTCAATCTCACATACCTCGAAGTCTTCAGATTGTTATGATTCTCAGGCTCTTGAACTTCTTCATCAACAACAACTATATCCGGATTAACTGTCTCTTCTAGAGAATTCTGCTTTAGGATCTTAGTTTGCACAGGCTTAGGAACAATGTGTTGATCATCAATCTCATGTCCACATGCTCTAATCTGCTTTCCATGACATTCATCAAGCTTCACATTTGCACTTTCCACTGTCTTCTTCAATCTCTTATTGTAACATTGGTAGGCCTTTCTCTTAGTAGAATATACCAAGAAGATTCCTTCATCACATCTTGCATCAAACTTTCCTATATCCCCATCCCTTTTTATATAACATTTGCTTAAAAAAAATCTAAAATATCTAACTATAGGAACATGACCAAACCATAACTCATAAGTGGTCTTACCGGAATCACCTTTTATATGCACTCAATTGAATATGCAAACAACAATGCTAATAGATTCCTTCCAAAAGGTTTGCAACATTTCCTTTAATTAGCATAGTTCTAGCAACATCCAAAATAGTTTTGTTCTTCCTTTCAACAACTCCATTCTGTTGAGGGGTTCTAGGAGTAGATAACTGTCTTCTAATTCCATTCCTCTCACAAAAAGTATCAAACTAACTCTATGTGAATTCTCTTCCTTTGCCAAATCTTAGACACTTCAACTTCAATCCTATCTCAGTCTCCACCTTAGCTTTGAATATCTTGAATTTCTCCAATGCTTCTGATTTCTCCCTTACAAAGGTAACCCACATCATTCTAGAGTAGTCATCAATCAACAACATGAAATACCTATCACCCTGCATACTTCTCAGTCTTGTAAACCCACACAAGTTAGTATGCACAAGATCTAATATACCATTAGATGTATACAACTTACTCTTAAATGAAGTTCTTGTTTGCTTTCCCAACTGACATTTTTTACATACCGAATTAAGAGGCTTTACAATCTTAGGAAAATCTTTAACAACTTGAGTAGAACTTATCCTTATCATGCAATCAAAATTAACATGACACAACCTCCTATACCACAACCAACTTTCATCAATATGAGCAATCAAACAACTTTTCTCATCGACATTCAAGTGAAAGATATTACCTTTAGTCTTTGTCCCTGATGCAATCTCTATTCCAGAGGCATTTAGAATCTTGCATTTACCATTCTTGAATTGCAAATCACATCCCTTATCAACCATCTATTCAACACTCAAAAGATTATGATTTAGACCTTCAACATACAAGACATCATTAGTATTATTCTTACTATCAAAGGAAATAGAACCTCTACCATAGATCACACAAGCTTTATCATCTCCAAATCTCACTATACCACCATCATACCTCTCCATACTCAGAAATTTTCTTTTATCACCTATCATGTGATATGAAAAACCATTGTTAATAACCCATTCATCTATCTCTTCAATCTTAACAGCCAAAGCTTTCTCCTCAACAATGCAACTTGTAGAATTCACTGGTACCTGATCATCTTCCTTGATATAAATGAATACAAATTCATATCTTGAATTCCCATTTGTTTGATTCTTCATCTATCACACCTTCATCAACATCATAATAACATCTCTTCTGATATCTATACTTCTAGTTAGGCTTATAGGGCTTATCATAATTGTCATGCTTATCATATCTATCATTCTTATTAGATCTATCATGCCTTTCAAATTTATCATGCTTATCATATCTAGACATTCTTTCAGGGCACCTAGAAGAAAAATATTCTATCTTATTACAAGAGAAACATTTCAAAGGTAACTTTCCATCATACTCATCGACTCCTTTAGGAAATCTCCCAGCAATAAGTGATTCAAGCCCATCCAACTCCCTTTCATGTTCTTCCATCTCTCTTTCATATCTAGAAACCCTAGATGAACTCTCTCCTAGATCATACTTCTATTTCCCGTATACAAAGGCTTTAAATGCAATCTCAGATTTACAATATGATTCTCCAAATTCACTCAAATCAAATGCAATAAGCTTCCCAACCAACATATCTCTTGTCACAATAGTCACACTCTGGATCTCATCAATAGCAGCAACTTTAGCTTTGTAAGCAGAATGAAAGGATCTCAACACCTTAGCAACAATCTCATCTTCCTCAAGGGTTCCACTGGCACATCTGATATTCATAACAAGTTCATTCACCTTAGCCATAAAGGATGTTATACTCTCATCTTCTCCCATCTTCATTGTCTCATACTTTCATTTCAAACTCTGCAACTTAGGAACTTTAACTTGTGCATCTCCTTCATACAAGGTCTCTAAATTTTTCCAGATCTCATGTGCAGTCTTCAAACCCATCACATTAGTCATCTTTGAACTAGTCAAGGCACTCATCAATGTTTCCTTAGCTCTTATGTTATGTTCAACTTCCTTGATTTCATCAGCAATTACCGGTCCATTAAGAGGAACATTGTAGACATTCTTTGAAATCTTCCAATAATCTTCTCCAAGACACTTCAGATGAACTTCCATCCAATCCTTCTAAATAGTATAATTATTTCCATCAAATCTAGGACTCTCCTTCTTAAACACATAGGTTTCCATCCTAGATCTCTTCAAGCAGTTAAGATTCTTCCAGAGGATCTAGCTCTGATACCACTTGTTGGCAAAAACATGGAAAACTAAGAGGGGGGGATGAATCAGTTTTCACCAGATTAGAAAAATTAAGCACAGTCTCAGATCTGATCAACTGCAGCAAAAATAAAGATAATAACAATAACAATAACATACATAACACCAATATTTTGACATGGAAAATCCGGTTAAGGTAAAAACCATGGTGGGAACCTACCCACAATAAGATGATACTCTACAGTGGTATGTGTAAATATTACAATGGGGAATGCACATGCATTCAAGCACACTTCCTCGAGATCACTACTCAAATTACAATGACCCAAAAGGCTACAACCCTCAGGGAAGGTTCACTACCTTACAATAAAGTTCAAACTACAACCCGGTTAAGATGAACTGCAAAGATAACATCTGCTAATGCTTGACGAGAGTTTCAATTAAGCTCATATGTCTGCCCTAGACCACACATTGCTCAATCCACCACATCGAAAGATAAATTCACTTTTTTTCACATACACCACCCTCTGATAATGCAGACTCAACACCCATACACCACCGATCCTTAAATATAACACCTATTTATACAAATCATCAACCTTGACTACAAGTTGGCCAAACCCTTAACACCTAATTACAAGATTACACCACAGGATACATAAATTAACCACCAGACCAATACAATACTGTAAAAGATATAGCATGGACCCAAATAAACTATCCAAACACACACTAACACAAGAAATATTGCCAAGATCAACCGCAACACGCTACACCACCAAATATATCACATAACACAAAGAATATCACCGGACCCATAAGATCTTCAATAAATCGCACAAGGATCAATGTGGACCACTAAACCAAATAGAACATGATTAGAAAACACCAACAAGCATGTTAGAACCATCCACAATAGCTGCACCAACAACCACTTATTCAAATCTTCATCGATCAACATGCTAACACACAAGAGCACTTATTTGTAGCAACTCAGATAAGAAAGATAGCTTGCAAAGCATCAAATCACAAACCATTTGAAATGGAGATACAAACGAAAATCCCAAACACTCTCTGATGCAGAGCATCCACACCCACACACACAAGCCCTACACCTTTTAGGAATCTACTTCACATTGTTGAGGTTTCACAATGATTAAACACTTCCCCTTATGAAGGATTTCCATAATATTTAATAAAACTCCACACATATTGCTCTTGCCTATTGTTGGATTTTGGCAAGATCAAGAGGTCAATGAAATGTACAAGATAGAGACATAATATGGGACAAGAATAAACTGTATTCTCATCAATAGAAAATGATCAATAATCAACTGGATTATCGTTGTTACATACAATGTAGATGAGCCTGCTTATATAGGCAAGGCTAAGGATATGTATGAGCACACAAATATGACATGTGGCTCAATAAGAAACAAGGGTAGGTAGGAAATAGGTGTGGGTAGGTAGGAGAAATAATATAATAGTCCACATGAGGTGGATCACCCACCGAAGGTGGAATTATCACTCCACAATAAGTGGATATGATAGTGTAATAACAAGATCAACACCATAAGAGGTGGAATTTCTCCTACACACACTATCCCAATGTGGCACAAACACCCAAGTGTCTCATATCCAAACTACTATGAAATGCATTATCCTAAGTAAACTTAAGTAAGTGTAATAATATCCATGATGAATAATTATTTACACCAACACCCCCCCTTAAGTGCAACTTAGGGGAATGCACTTAAGTCTACAATGCAACTAAGCAATGCAAGATGGGTCCCGGCTACGAGGCCATGTTAGGTAACCATGAACAAATGCAAATGCATGCAAACCAATGCAATGAAATCTCTCACAAGGTGGGGAAAGAGAGAAAAACCCAATGGGAAAAAACCCTCCCCCAAAAGAGAGATGAAAGCTATACAAGAGAACTCTCAAAGAAGTATGTGAGGAACAAAACCCCATGTGAGGAAAAAGTCCCCACCATATGAGAGAAGAAGAGAAGTCAAACTGTGATCCTCCCTCAATGAAGAATCTGCACCAATGATAGAAGCTCGATGTATGAAGAAACTGCTCCACGAACGTCGAACAACATTCCTCCCCTTAGGAAGAAACAAAACCAAAGGTGTATCCATGAAGTCTCCCCAATCATGAAGGGAAGATGTATGAAGAAAACTCATGATGAATGGAATCTCTGAAAACTGCTCAAGTGTCCCCATGTCAATGCTGAAAGATACCCCTTCCAAAGGTGGTGAACTGCTCCACGCTGCTGAAAAAGGAACTCCAACATCTAGTGAAGATGGATGTAGAACAATGTCCAAAGACTCATGTGTCTCCTCAAAGAATAAAGAGACCTCCTCCAACTGCTGTACATAAGTATCCACAATCATGTCAACCTCAAAAGAATGATCATGTAGAGAATGAACAAGAGGGTCAGAGTGTGCCCTCGCAACAATCGAAGAAGGATCATCTTCATCAAAGAGAAGATGTATGTCATCAATGATGTCTCCCAAATCTGCAATGTAGGATTCCATAAACAAACCTGCAATGTTTGTCAAGTAATCATCCCATGAATCTGAAGCTGGAAGACAATGAATATCCTGCTGCACTGAATCACATGAAGGCAAAACTGTCGCACTATCTGCATCATCAGGTGCAATAAGTGATGTGATATCAATATGAGAAGATGAAATACAAGACTCAAGAACGGGGTTACATGTAAGAATCCCCAAATTCAAGTGTCCAAAGTTCTCCTCAAAATATGAATCATCACAATAAGTGTGATCATCATGTGTAGAATCATCAAATGTGAAATCATCATCATCAACAAAATCTGAAAAGGAGTATAACCGAGATGCATGATCAACCACCCCAGTTGCAATGATAGCTCTAGTCTCCATGTCTCTGATAAAAACTGAGTCAGGTGTGAACTCCACAACTCTCTTAGTTGCGCCATGTGTGATTTGATAGATAGAAAGGAGATTGTTTGTCAAGTGGAGTACACACAACACATCATTGAAGGAGTTATCCCCAATGTCAATAGATCCTTTCCCAATCACATCCATGTATGTATGATTGCCCATCAAAATCTGTGGCATGGTGCAAGGCTCAAATGTAGAGAACATAGACTGCGAAGATGCCATATGATGAGAAGCCCCTGAATCTAGAAGCCATCTCTTTGAAGTATGATTTGTTGTAGCACATAGAGCTTGTCCTTTTCTTGTTCCAAAAGAGTGAGTTTTTCCACTTGTAGAAGCCATGAATGCTTGCCCTTTTCCTTTTGAATGTGAGGAAGTGGAAGTTGATGAATCATCCTTCTTGTAGACTTTAGGCAAATCAATGTTATGCTTTTTGATGATATGTGTGAGCTCATCAATCTTCTTAGTATGGCAACGATGTTCCTCATGACCAATCTTTTTACAATAAGCACAAGTAGGTCTCTCTCTCTTTGGTGAATTATCTTTCTTGGAAGAAGATGAATCACCTTGTTGTGGAGAAGATTGTGCTTTTTCCTTAGGCTTTGATTGCCATTTCTTCTTGTTTGAGTTGTCCTTTCCTTGATTTACTTTGTTTCCTTGGTTTGCCACTAATGCTTGAGACTTAGAAGAAGCCTTAAGAATGCCCATGCTTATCAACTTAGTTTGTTCCATCATCAACATTTCATTGAAAGCATCAAATGTAGGCATTTTGTAGCTTGAACCCATTGTCATCCTATGAGTTTGGAAACTAGAAACAAATGCTGCATATTCTTGTGGAAGCTTCCCTATCAAGTTGAATATCAATTGAGTATCCTTTTTATCAATGCCACAATCTTTGAGTTGTGCCCTCAACTCATTTGCCTTAGTGACATAATCTTGTATAGTATCAAAGTTCTTGGGATCTAACATGGTGAGATCACTATCAATTTGATATCCCCTAATCTCATCAACTTGACCATACAAGTCTTGAAACTTTTGCCAAGCATCTTTGATTAGAGTACATTTCTCAATATGAAAAATGAGATCCTTTGATACATACTTTCTTAAGGTACCAATTGCCATGATATTTTTAGTGAGCCAATCTAAGTGACCAACTGGATCAGCCTTAGGATCAGCTGGAGCAACAATAGTTCCATCAATGTAATGAGTGAGTCCTTTTTCCATAAGTTTACTCCATGCATCAATTTTCCAAGTAGCATAATTATGTGGAGTTAAGAGAGGAAACTTAGAAGAACCCATAGCAGCAAAAAGGAAAGAACACAAGAGCACAAAAGCACAAGAGACACCCCCCAAATTCAATCAATCAAAGTACCCCCCCAAAAGTGATGATTTTGGCACTTTATACTTAGTGCGATTACAATGAGCCACTTGCAAAACAAGGCAAAGTGGGCTTATGATGCAAATTTTACAACTTCTCAAATGAGATACAAGAGACTTCAATCAATAATGCAATGAATCTAACTGAGATTCAAGCAAATATACAAGTACCAAAAGAGCCAAAAATGGTCAAGATCTGAAAGTACAATTTCTACTTACAATGACATCAAACTGATAGCATCATGTGAAAGTAGACAAAAAAATATGCACTTTCAAAAAAAATGGCACCTAAAAAGGAGGTCGGATGACCCCAAACGAAGCCTCTGAAGTTGCAAAAACTGGGATTACTCAGGGACAGTCACCAAAAACTGCATTTTCTGAAAAATACGTGCATCAAAATCAAAAAATTATTTCACCACTGCGGAAAGCACGAAATTATAGCCCATTTCAAAAAAAATTGCACCCAAAAAGGAGCAAAAATGAGCAAGTTATGGCCATTTGAAGTTGAACTGCAAAATCAAAAATGCAAATGAGAGGGGGTCCAAAAATTTTCAAACCCTGCTGATGTGGCGCTGACATCAGCAAAACACTGGATTAAATTTGACGGTCGTATGACCATCGCCAAAACTTCGCCTCTTTGGCTGACTGGGCGTCCGTACCCGTACGGACAGATGACGCGGCGTGCTGGCTGTACGGTCCGTACTGTACGGAATGCTGATGTGGCAAGGTGACTGGGTGCTGGCGTGGCTGCTGATGTGGCAGTACGTACTGTCTACGTGGTGTACCGGAAAATGCGACATGTCTGTACGGTTTTCGTGACCTGTCAGACGAGCCGGAGGATAGAGCCTGTGGTGCGGCACGGGCGGCGCCGCCCAGGAGGAGGCGGAGCTGCTGCGGTGACTGTGCTCGGGTTGTGGCGCCTGTTGCCGCACTGGAGACGGCGCTGCGGGCTTCGGTGCTGGGAGACGAAGGCTGCCGGGAGGAGGCGGAGTTACCTGCGGGAGGTGGCGGGACCAGGAGCCGCCGGTGGGAGGACGCCGGTGGGAGGACGGCGCGAGAAGTACGTGGTCTGCAGATGGAGAACGGGTACAGACAGGACGACCGGCTCTATGTGCGATGGACTCGGCGACGGCGATTGCACGAACGGCGTGACAGGTACGTTCGCGGCAGAAGGGTACTGCGGGAAACCTGCAAACCTGCAGGTACGGCGAGCACGGGGGGGGGTCTGCGGACCCCCCAAAAATTGATTTTTCTTTTTTTTCTTTCTTTTTCAACTTTTTTTTGATTTTTTCGAATTTTTTGAATTTTTTTTTTTTGATTTTTTCGATTTTTCAAAACATTTTTCAGAAAAAAAAGAAAATTTTTTTTGAAAAAAATATGAATATTCGAAAAATCCGTACGATTAGCAAAATTGGGGAAAATTTTTTTCCTCACCAAAATAGGCCAACTTTATAACCAAAATTCATGGAAATGGCTTTCCGGACGCAATGGAGAGGTCGGATCTGGTCTAGGATGCCTCCAAATGATGCTTCTCCTCAGATCTGCCTCTTGACGTCACAATAATGCCTCTTCAAGACGAATCAATGAAGCCCCAAATAGCTCTGATACCATGTTGGATTTTGGCAAGATCAAGAGGTCAATGAAATGTACAAGATAGAGACATAATATGGGACAAGAATAAACTGTATTCTCATCAATAGAAAATGATCAATAATCAACTGGATTATCGTTGTTACATACAATGTAGATGAGCCTGCTTATATAGGCAAGGCTAAGGATATGTATGAGCACACAAATATGACATGTGGCTCAATAAGAAACAAGGGTAGGTAGGAAATAGGTGTGGGTAGGTAGGAGAAATAATATAATATTCCACATGAGGTGGATCACCCACCGAAGGTGGAATTATCACTCCACAATAAGTGGATATGATAGTGTAATAACAAGATCAACACCATAAGAGGTGGAATTTCTCCTACACACACTATCCCAATGTGGCACAAACACCCAAGTGTCTCATATCCAAACTACTATGAAATGCATTATCCTAAGTAAACTTAAGTAAGTGTAATAATATCCATGATGAATAATTATTTACACCAACACCTATGAACTCAATCATACCTTCTAGACCAATTAGGATAGGTTTCTTGGCATTGAGGACAACCATAAACTAAGGGAGTTTAAGTTTGTTTGAAGGATACCATAAATTCCTACAGGGCCTTGAGACTTCCACACACCCTCTCAAAACTCATATCAACCCTTAATTATCAAACACCATGTACTCTGATCCAACCCACAACATGTACAAAAGATTACTGTTAAATAAGAACTTACTAGCCTCTTTGACACACGCACTCAGAGATGAATAAATTTTTCAATTGGACATATTTTGTAGATCCCTTCAGTGGGACTCTAGAAAACTTGGGTATGAAGAACATATAAAAAAATAAGAAATATCTAACGGTTAAATATTGAGATATTGACCTCGTATCGGGACTGTATTTTCTTATGACAGTTAAACCTTCTTGAGACAGGTTTTCAGTCACTTTCATGCCTCAAACCACGTGAAAACCTATCATGGAACCCTGAAACAATAATGGAATGATAATATACATAATATTACATGTTTCCACCAATTTTTGTGGCTTGATCAACCAGGAACAAAAAGATATAGCATTATCTTTGTCTCGGTTTGCCTCAGTTCTGGGTTTTGACAATTTTTAGAAAACTTATTGTATCTTTGCCAAAACAATACCAAATGACATGAAACCTGAAGGAAATGAAAGGTAATTTACTATTATTAAACCCTCAAACCATGTTAATTAACCTTCAATGCATAGCAATGGTGAAAACTAACAAATTGCAGACTGAATGTGAGGAAAGTTCAGGAAAAACATAGAATGTGCAAGGAAACCATTTACTATTATTGCCAAAAACTTCAATTTCAAAAATTAAATCTTTTGAGGAGTGTTTTCACCATATTTATAGAGTTATAAGGATTACCAACTGACCAACCAACTATAACCACCCAAAACTAACCTTTTTGCAAATGTTGTCAAGCAACTTTGAAAAGTTGCATTGACATCATTTCTTGCTTTTTGACAAATTTTGGTTTATTGTACTTCTTGATCATCCAATACCCCAAATAGGTCAAATAACATGTTATAACATTAAAAATGACACAAAATACTCCCCACAACCTTGATATTTCCATTTTGACTTGTTTTGACCACTAGGCCCTATGTGAGCAATTTGACAATTTTCAAGACATATGACTCAACTGACTCAACCTTTACATTTTATTGGCACTATTGGCCTTATTACATCATGTTGGGTCTAAATAGACCTTATTTGATCAAAAAAAATAAAAACTAAATCATGCCCCACATATGGGCCCTTGAAAGGATGAGGTGCTCCTGCACCACTCTCCCAAATCAGCAACATAAGATATAATCATACCGGGGCACAATATCCATACTAGAATCCTCAACTCGATTAGATCATCAAACATCATGGAATCAATAAAGAATGAAGTATCTCTAGTTGATTCAGCATCCCAAATAGATAAACCAACCAGATCAACTCACTGCAATCACCGGACACCAAAAGAGTTCTCTGCAACACCAAAACATAGGAATTTGTTGACATCAATGACAACAACATAACTGAATTCTTTGAAATGTTTATTGCACTTGTATTATCACACATAATAGGAATTGCTTCATCATATGTTACCTTGATATCTTTAAGAGTCTATCTCATCTGCATTACCTGAGTACAACAAGATGCTACTACGATATACTCTTCTTTAGGAGTAGATATGGAAACTGAGTCTTTTTTCTTATTGAACCAAGAGATCAATCTATCTCCTAAAAAGAAAGAACCACCACTAGTACTTTTTCGGTCATCAACACTTCCAACCCAATCTACATCAATGTAAGATTTCACATAAAATCTCCCCCTTTTTTATACCAGATTCCAAATTCCATAGTACCTTTCAAATATTTAAAAATTATTTTCACAACTTGCTCATGTGTCACCTTTAGATTTGCTTGAAACATAGCTACTAGGCAAACAACCTGCAAGATATCTAGTCTAGATGCATTAAAATTCAACAATCCACCAACCATAGATCCATACTTCTTTTGTTCAACCTCCAGAGACTAATCATCTTTGCTCATTTTGCATCCAACGGTTAAAGGAGTTGTAACTAGTTTACAACCATACAAACCAAATTTCTTCAACATCTCTTTCACATACTTGCTTTGTGAGATAAAAATTCTATCTTCAGTTTGAATAACTTGCAACCCAAGAAAGAAGGATAACTCACCAATCACTGACATTTCCTGCATCTCTTTAGAAAACTCTTTACATAGGCTATCATTTCCTTCAAATATAATGTCATCAACATAAACTATAACAAATAATAACTTATCTCCATCAATCTTGGAATAAAGAGTATTGTCTACTATACCATTCCTAAAATTCTATCATAGGAAATACCTGTCTAACCTTGCATACCAAGCCCTAGGTGCCTATTTGAGTCCATACAGTGCTTTCTTCAATCTACACACCATATTTGGATCTTCTCTCAGTCTGAATCCATTTGGTTTCTCAATGTATACCTCTTCTTGTAGATCTCCATTGAAAAATGCTAATTTGACATTCGTTTGATAAACTCTAAAGTTCTTGTAAGCAAAAAATAAAAGAAACATACGTGTAGCTTCCATCCTTGATACCTGTTGATCAATCAAATTTCTTTTATGAATACAACCTTATGGGAAACTCAGTGATGGGGAACCTATGCGTATTCACTAAGTGACCTCCGAGATTTTAGAAGCTGACTCTTCATATGTAGGGGGTTGAAAAGGGATAGAAGGAAAACTAAAAGAAAAACTACTCTATAGTGATGCGCTAAGATAATTTTGGAACTAAGGCATAAAGAAAACTTCATAAACATGCAGCTCTGAGGCCCATTCAACAATCTACATGCCCAAAAACTTGAAAATGAAACATAGACAACAACTCATTTGACATAAAGCAATATATACCATTCATCCACTAGATAACAAGTTCATAAAAACATAGTTTAATTTGCAGAGTCTTATAGCATATATTTCTAAAGTCATACAACATTAAAAAATTGCACAGAAACAAGTCCTTGCACACATAGATACAATGATCTTAAAGGCAAAAGGCACAATTTGATTAGAGTCTCAAAAGCACAATTACAAATTAAAGGCGTAATTATACCAACAATTGTTTATATTATCCTTCCTAATTTTTGAACCCTTACAAAAGCAAAAAGCAACTTTTAAATAAACTCGAGCCAACCGCTCGACGGAGAAAATAGAGGGAGTTCTTAAAATAATAAGAATCATTAGCAATGATGTTAGCAGCTATGAAATGACCTCCCAAAAGCTAAAATAAAAAAGATTCGGCCTGTCGCACAACTACTATCAAATCTTCTAACGATGAATCAAAACAAAGGAATTCACAACCACTACCAAAATCGCAAGCCACGAGTGACCAAAACCGATCTCCTCAGGTCAATAAACAAAAATGCTCGATGTTTGCATCAATTCCAATGTGGTAGCAGGAGGGAGCGTCCTGGGGATGCAATAAAAATGCGTAAAGTAACTCGCGAGGAACTACCATGTGGCATGGGTGAAACTTGTAAACACATGGGCTCAAAGATGTAGGCCCACCAAAACAGCGAAAATAACACACTACCACATGTCAACACCGCTTGGCTTCCTGGCAAAGGGAAAGGAGTACCTCAAACATTAGGAGTCGTGCTACGACATGGATGCGGGGAGGCAAAAAAATTTGGGCAAAAAAGAACTAAGGCCAGGGTGAAAAATATAGAAGCTAACTCCTTGAAAGGGGAAGGAGAGACTTAAAGACTACACTTCTTGGTGACTTCTGGTAACATCGCGCCAGCGGGATGCTGATACCCAAAAGTATTGGTTCACCGACTAGGCTCATGCTTCTGCCTTGAAGAGCCTATCAAAAAGTTATTGCAGGGGAGACCAATCTTCCTTGGAAGGGATAGGTTGAGTCTTGAGAGCTTGAAAGATTCAATCTAGCTCACTGACATCCTTGAAAGAAACTATTTCTGGTTCATTATAGGCCAATTCAAGCATAGTAAGGAGATTAGCCAAAGGAAGAAACAAGGCCACAAAATCATCTACTTCAGGGGGATCACTCAACGCTTGGAGGGATGATTGATCTTGTTGCTTTAGTACTATCAAACTTGATAGTTTCTCGGCTCCCATGATTGCACCATCCGGAAGAAAAGGGGAAGGTACGTCGATCTTGAGAAAGTCTTTGAGGTGCTCTATAACAAGGCTGATGGAGTCTTTTAAAGTTGACAGACTTGAAGCAACCTATTTGGACATTTTGCCGCAATTGATAAAGTTATCAGTCATTTGAATTATTCCCTCAAAATATGGGACTCTCGTTGCAGTTAACTCCTGGGGAGAAATGTCATAAATCTGTGACTCTTGTTGCCAGAACTTGCATGGCATGCTCAAAGAAAGGATTAACCCTAGCATGGAAACTTTGAGAAACTGTTAAGAAACATAAAGCTAGTTCTAGGAGAAGAACAAACTACTTTATCTTTTCCCAATATACATTATTAAGCTCTCGCATTAGATAAGTGAAATCTGTGGGGGGGAGTAGGTTGAGGGGCCGATGGTTTTGAGAGGAGCTCTATCTCAGCTTCTTTGAATTCTAACCGTTCATGCATTTACTTCAAGTCTTGTGCTTTCTTTTCTACTTGGTGTTGCAACATTGTTATTCTAATCTTATTATCATGAACCTTATCCTACAGTCGCTTGCCTTCTGCCTGTTGATTTGCAATGGCTGCTTGAGATTCATGAAGCTCTTGGGCTGACTGAGTTTGCAAGGTTTGGAAGTCTTGCAAAACCTTATCTTTTGTTTCTCTTTCCTCTGCTAGAAGGCTTTGAGTGCCAACCAATTCCTGATGTTCCTTCTCTTTTTCTGCAATGGCTTCCTACAACTGAGCTTGAATTTGGGCCATATCGGAAGAAGCAGATTGGATACACAATAATTCACTCGTTTTATCAAGTAGTTCCTGGAAGGTTGTTTTCTTAGCATTTTGTTCTACTCACAACTGGCTCTCAAATATCTTTAATGCATTTTGAAGTTTGTCTCTCTTGGCCTTTTCTTGAAGTATTATAGACTGTAAGTGAGTTATCTTTGATTCTTTGGCCTTCCCCTCCTTCATTAATTGCTCATTTATAGCTTTGACTCTTTCTAGATCAACCGTGAGTTTCTCTACACGGCGGGAACATTTTAGATAGTCTAAGGAGACCACCTTATGGGATTCTTCTACAATTTCTAATTTGTCCTATGGTCGGACTCTGCTCAAATCAATGCCAATGGCATGCATAGAATAGTCTTCAGGATGCATTTGATTTGCTAGCTTGACATCATTCTATGTAATGGCCGCAAATACTAAATTCTGATGATCTTCATTGAAGATAGTCTGAATGCAAGGCTCAATAGGCTTCTAAGAATCTTTAGCCTTTCTTTTTTGTGCCCTCTGAGAAAGGGTGAGCTTTCCTTGATCTGCATACTAATGGAATTCTAAAGGTACATAGATGATTTGTTCCATGAAAGGAGCTCCTAGGGGTGGGATGAAAGGAATAGGAGTCATGCTAGCTTGCAATTGGACTGGAGTTGTCAAGGAGAGCGCAGTTGGGGAAAAAGGGATCCCAGAGAAGAAATTAGAAGGTGAGGAGAACAACGACCCAACACTGGATGAAGAGGCCAACAAAAAACTTGCAAACCCAAGGACACATGAAGCAGAGTACACATCGGTCAGCTGGCTTGGGGTCTAAAAAGAGTAGGTCATGCTAGCTAAGATATCAAAAGTGCTAATTCTAGGTGAGGGAGATGTAAATGTTCTTGCAGAGGCTACAATTGATTGGGTTTGCACAGACAACGCGGGAGACGCTTCTTATTCAGGACTATCTAGCGTGATAACAAGGTTGATAGAGGGAAACATTGACACAAAAACCAGAGATTGAGAAAAAAGAAGAGGGGCAGAAAAAAGTACCTGCACTGGAGAGATTGTTGGTGCAAACGAGGCTTGTGTCGATACAGGAGTCTGGGTCTACAAATCCTCTAGATTGCTTGGAATACTCTTATGCTTCTTCTGAGAGGTTGTGTCTTCTTTTGGAGAACCATGCTACTGTGATGGACTTGACTGCTTCCTTTGGGTCTAAGACCTAGGCCTACTAACAGGCTTCTTTATAGAGTGAAAAGTAGTGTCAGGTGTGGCACCTAGGGAGATGATCTTGATTTTCTTTCCTTTCCCTCTGGGTTTCTCAACCATTTTTGTGAAGGCTCCTTCATCGATGGCACCCAGAGGAGGATTATAATAATCATCTTCATCACTATTATACTTTTTCCATTCTATCTCAAATTCATCATCGTTGTGAATATTTTCCAATCATAATTTGACTTCTTTGATTTCTTGTCTATATCTCCAAAAGGCCTACCTCTTATCTTCGGGCTAGTTCTCTTCCCCCATCTTTCTGGGTAAGTGGAGTGGTAACTTCTTGGCAGGATTATACTTGTTTTTCAAATTGTAGAAGGCCAACCAGGGTGTTCTTTCTACCTTGGGATGGCGTGCAGGTTCACATATACTGCCAGGTCATCTTTCTGTAGGTTTCTCCAAGAAACCCGAATAGGGCCACTCGAGACATGCACTATTAGGTTCTTCCTTTTGGCTAGACATCTGTTTGGGTCATAACTCCATTAGCATCAATAACCACCAGGCCTAGTTGAACCGGCTTTGAGGTGAGGATGCCTTCTGCTTCATGTATTTTGATAACAACAATGGGTCCAATTATTGAGTTGTCCTTAAAAATGCCAACCCATGCTTTCTTGACCCTATACATTGTTCAATAATTACTAGCTTCCTGAATATTTCTTGAGCCAAAGTACGATCTGGGATAGACTGTGGAAGGTGAAAGGATTCTTTAGTGAACCCATGAGTCCTGATAAAAGAAAAATTTGACCCCAAATACTAATCACACGGGAGAAAATTGGATGTCATCCAGGCGATTTGTATATCTGAAAAGCATGTGATCGAATCTGTATCTTTCTTACTCAAATCTTGCATTACAAGAGCCAAGAAGGCATCTAAAAAGTGCATAAGCATCGTATGTTGTAGACAACAAGTGAATCTACACTGTTACTGTATTCCTTTTATTTCTATTGTCATACATGACAATCTCCATGGTTTCTTTAAAGAATTCAGGGTTCTGGTGCAGAAACATATGGACAAGAAAAGAGGTATACTTGAACTTGCGATGAATTTTGAAATTCCCCAGCTATTCTACCATCTCATGCACCAAAACATCTGCAAAGTCAAAATGGAAAACTTCTCTCTTCTTGCAGAATTTGAATAGGAAACCCATTTGAAATGGGTAAATGTTTTGATCATTATCTAGACCGAAAATGTATGCCAACATGGATGCAACATCTCTTACATCTTGCAGATGGAAAGTGCCATAAACTATCAGGAACCAAGGAAGCTCAATGTTCTCCTAGCTCCTATTCATCAAATCATTGAAAAACTAACAATAGTATCTCTATCCCTCCAATAACCTTCTGAGCTCTTTTTCTTAAAAACCACCGTATTGCCATTAATATGGGGAATACATAGCATATCTTTGATGGATTCAACACTTATCACTATCTTTAGCTTTTCCCTTTCAATAATTGGAGGTTCTAGGCTAAAATTTACAACACACTCATCAATGAAATTAGGGCAATTAGGAACAATGTACTGCAAAAGACCAGAGTGCCAAAGGTGAAAAGCAGGCCTACCCGAACCACCCTTCTTCCATCTCTGATAAGCGGCTTCTTGGAGGGCTTTTGGCTAAACATGGAGATCTGGGTCAAAGATGTCTTTGAATCTATTCGAGACCCCAACTATATCTTTGACATAGCTCTTTCCTTTTGGTTTTGTGAAAGGATGGTCTGACTTAGGAGGCATGGCATGGGTAGCGAAAGATGCTTCTCAAAAAATATCCACATACTAGTTGTTGAAAGCGGTTCCAAAACCTCCTGCAGATGATGCCATTTCTATGTTTTCTTAGGGTCTACGCTTAGAGGATGAAAAAATCTTGTTCTCATTCCACTTTGTTTTTGCATGCACTCTATTCTTGATAAAACTGCATTCATGAATATGGAGTCCTTGAAAATTGTGTTACATGGTAAGTTAGCTGAGAGTTAACTTGAGGGAATTGCCTTTTAATGCTACCATTTAAAAGCCTTTTGCACTAGCCCGTACAATTTTCTTAGATTAAGGACTTCCCATTTTACGACACATCTACAAAAACCCATTGCACATACCAATGCAAGGGATTACTTAAGATTTTCTTCAAAAAGATATTTCGGTCAGATGCGTGGTGGTAGCTCATTTTTCACACATTCTCCAAAAAGACTGTGCAGGGGAATGATTAAGGTTGATCTGTGTGGAATTAACCTTCATTAATCAACAGCTTGTGCTAATGCAAGAACCATTTAAGTTTCTTTTGGCCTAATATTTTCTATAAATACCACTTAGAGAAGGCAATTTTGATCATACAGAGAATCAATCCTTAGCAGTTTAGGACAAGCTTGAGTAGCTTATTAGAATAGGAGTAATGGATACCCCCATTAGGCTAGTAAGCATAGGCAGTCAAGTTGTTTTTCTAGGAACTATCTCAAGCCGTTGCTTGTAGAGGATGACAGACCATACTAACCCTGTCATCATAGCATCTATCAAGTGGGTTCTGGGGGAGGACTTCGTAGGATGCGAGGACCATTGCCATGTGAACACTGACATTACCTCCAAATTTGTAGCTTCCTTGCAATATATCGTTGTGCCTAAGAACATTGTTCTGCAACTCACAGATGAGTTTTTTCATGATAAGTACTTAGGTGGTATGGAGGAGGTAGTTCATTATGTAGACCCCATTTGGGGTATTCCCATTGCTTCAGATTTGAGGTGATTCATTGATGATGATGAGGTGGCTCCATGGGTACCTTTAATTTTTGGTTTTAAAACCATGTCCATATTAACACAACATTGATGAGCACGACGGGCAGCTGAATTCCTATTGAGAGTACATATGTTTGTTGAAGCAAATAGAGTGGCATGGTACTCTGATTTATGGGACTACATATTCCCAAGGATTCTTACCCCTGAAAATCCTCCTATCCTTCAAGTGGTTCTGTGCTTTTTGGATTCAGATTCAGACCCAGATCTTGACCTTAGGGATGAAGACAATAGTGAAGATGATGATGATGATGTTGACTATGACGAGAACAAGATTGACTCTGAAGAGGATGACTAAACTAGCCCTATGTCTGCAACACTTCTTCTTTTCTCTCTATCTTTTGTATTTTGTCCCGAAGATACAAAGGCCTAAGAGCCTCTTTTGTAATGTAAATATGTAAAGAAACCTCTATATAATATAAAGATAGCTTTGCTTTTTTACTTAATCATGGTTTCTTTGGACTGAAGATGCTTCTTATTTCTTTCCTTTGCTTTTCTTTGATTTAGTTCAAACATAACTTAAAAAGGGAAAAGAACTAAGACAAAAAGACATCCAAAGAATAAAGAGCACACTATTTATAATATTTACATGCAACACAAGTATAACCTTTAATGAAATGCCTTGAGGTGGATCACATTAACTGGGATCTCTAACAACTCACCTTGTGAGTCTTCTAACACAAAAGCGTTAAAACCTTTGCATTCAAAAAAGTGGAATGGGCCTTCCCATAGATGTTCGAATTTGGCATGATGTCTGGGTTGAGTGCCACACTCATTTTATTTTAGAACAAGGTCCCCTGGTTTAAATCTAGGGTCTGGATTTTTTGTATCCAACCATCTTTTGACAGTTTGCTGGCGGTTTTGGAGTGACTCGAAGGTCATCTCCCTTTCTTCTTAAAGCTCCATGAGCTCTGCTAGCCTTACTTCCATAGGCTCATTCCAGTTCAAGGGACTTTAGGATTTGTAGCTCTGGAATCTCTGATGAGATTGGGAAATATGTGTCGTTCCCATATACAAGCTTGTAAGGGGAGTTTTTAGCACTTGCTTAGGGGTGACCCTGTCTACCCAAATAACACTTTTTAGATGACAATGTGGTGTAGGAGCACCCAAAGACACAAATGAAGACACAAATGAATCCTAAAAGAGCCTAATATCACCATGAGGTGAAAATGAACATATGTAATAGGTTGATAGTTTTGTGAGTCAATAAGACCCAATTGATGTAAGGTATTGTCATGGTTGCATTTTATAAGCCACCATGGATACATGATCATGTGGGTAAGTAGGAGTCTAGGCATGAGTCAAGAAAATAAATATTGTTCTTAGAAACATTATACCAATCCTTGGAATAGGTCGAATACACCTTGGAGTTGCCAAATTTGGAAAGTGCAAGTTGACAACTTTTGTTGTCATTGCAAAATGTTGTAAAAAGGGATAACAAATCCTCCAATGGTTCCAAAGTTTGAAAAGTGGTTGGAAAACATTAGGTAGGATATATTATTCCAAATTGGATCTATTCTAGGTTGTTGTTGGCGTAGTTGTTGAAGTTGATGAAAATTGATGATGTTTTGGTGTTTGGAGCAATACAATATACTTGGAGTTTTCCAAAATTCTGCGTTTTTGTTGTTCATTTCTGATTAGTATGGATTGGTGGATGCCTGAAACCAACTGGATGAGTTAGGGAAGTCTCTTACCTTTTATTTGAAACAATTTTGAGGTTTTGTAACAATCAGGTTGTAGGGATCCATCCAAATCTAACTAGATTGGTCACAAACCCTCTGGACACCTAGGGTTTCATTGTAAAGATGCCCTTAATCCAACATTTTCACGGAGGACCAAAAAACCTATGGGAAAATTTTGGAAGGGCCATTGTATCACAATATTTTGGTGTTGGTTTGCACGGAGGCTCCAAGTCCGAAGAGGTTGAATTGACCCTAGGCGGGCATCTCTATGTGATCACCTGAACTGTAGAAGTGGAAATCACTTATAGAAGACAAAGAAGATGGGATAAAGTCTTGAAACCTTGGATTTGGTGGTTTTACACCTTACCCCACCTTGTAGAAGTGTTGGTTTAGTCAGGGGAATAATACAAGGGGTACTTGCTTTGTAAATTAGGCCTAATTGGCTTATTAGGTTTGGAAGGATAGTAAGGGTACAAACTTTTCAACTTGTGGTTAGAGTCTAAGCCTTTGGGGACTTATGTAACTAGATAAAGGGTATCTGAATCTTCCTTTAGTTTGTCTTTTCCTTTCAAATTTTTTAAGTTGTGTTTGGAGAAGTCAACTGGTAGGGCTACTAGACTATCGATAGAGCTACTAGACAATAGGATAGTTGTGATACAAGTATCCCCTAACACATATGATATACAGATATTATGGGTGTTTTGTGTTGGTTGGACCACCAATAGACAAAATCCAATAGGTTTCCATCCCACCGGTACCAAAATATTGTCTGCCATTCACACAAGGGTAGAGTGTTTTCATCATACCGGTACAGAAGATACTAAACTGGTATGGATCCAGTCACACAAATTGTTGTTTGAGATGAGTATTTGGTAGGTGTGTTGTTCACACCTTGAACAAACAAAATAATTTTTTTTACATAGTAGTTGTGGGTGAGAGAAGGTTTCTCACCTAGTTTGTTGCCTGGCTCTGCATCATATTGGTATCAGAGCGTGAGTGGGATTGCTTGGGGAAATTGATTTGTGGTGTATGTCTATGGAAGGAAGTGAGGGAGAGGCTAGCAATATGCCTCCTAAGAGTATGTCTCAAAATTCCATCAAGAAGTTGTTTGAAGAGATGTTTGAAAATAGAGTGAGGGAGTTAGAGAATGCCAAAGGCAAAGGAAAGGAGGGTGAATGTGACTCTAATGAAGAAGAAGAAGAAGGGGGAGAAAAAGAGACCCCAAGGCAGGAAGCTGAATTACTTGTAGATCAGAGAGAATTTATTGAAGTCCTAAAGTCCATTGGCAGATAATCCTCATAGGTAAAGATGACATCCCTATGTTTAGTGGGAAAATGAATGTAGAAGAAGTGATGGATTGGATTGAGGCATTGAACAACCATTTTGAATGCAAATAGATCCCTGAGAATAAGAAGATTATCTTTTCTAAGTCCAAGATGAAAGGAGAAACGCTCACTTAATGGAATTACCTCTAAGATGAGAGGGTGAAGGAAGGTAGAGGTATGATAACCTCATGGGATAGAATGTTGGTGAAAGTGAAGGCACAATTCATCCTCGTAGACTATGAAGTCCAAGTATACAAGAAGTTGCAAGGTTTGAGGCAAAAAGATGTTGATATGAGTACATATACAAAGGAGTTCCATAGGTTGAGTCTAAGGACCAAACACCATGAGGAGGAACCAGAGAAAGTGGCAAGATATTTTAGTGGATTGAAATATAGTATCAAAGATGTGATCAACATACTAGCACCGGAGACAGTGAACACGTGCTTTCAACTAGCACTAAGAGCAGAGGAGAAGATAAAGAGAAAGAATGATCAAAATAACAAAGGTAGAGGGGGCATAAACTTCAGAGGCAGAGGCCCTATGAATGGTAGATGAAAGATTCCTAGGCCACAAGGAGAGGCTAACACAAGAGGGGGTTTCAGAGGAAGAAGACCCAACCATAGAGGTAGATTTGGTGGAAGAAGCTCAAAGCCTTTCAGATTAGTAGGTCATACTACAACTAACTACCTTGAGAAGACTAGATCAAGATCCCAAGGAGAGAGGAGAACACATTTGGTTCAAGACACTGATTGTCAGAGTGTCAATTCACCTGATTCCTATGGACTTCCAGAGAGATGAGAAGCCTTGATGATGAGGAGAACATTGTTGAAGGTACCAAGCCATATTTAACCTTCACAAAGGAAGACACTCTTCCTGACCACATGCAAAGTAGGAGGCAAGGTATGTAAGGTTATAATAGATTCAGGTTCAACTAAAAATTTAGTATCCTTAGAAATGGTAGAGAAACTAAAATTTAGAAGAATTCCTCATCCATTTCCATATAAAGTTTTTTAGCTTACTAAAGGAAAAAGACCTTGGTAGAAGAGCAATCATGGGTTTAATTTCAGATAGGACCTTACAAAGACAAAATTATGTTTGATATTATTGAGATGTATGCCTATCATCTTATTTTTGGGAGACCATGGAAATATGACCTCAAGGCCCATCATGATGGACACAGGAACACCTAATCCATCACCAAAGATGAAAAGGTGATTGAATTGATACCCCCACCTGATAATAGTGAGGATCAGAAGGAGAAGGAAGCCAAGATCATGATCAGTGAAGGAAAAGTGTTCCTCGAGGCAATCAAGGAAGAGGGAACACCTTGTTTTGTAGTGGTGTCAGTACCAAGGCAAGAAGAAGAGCCCATTTGAGATGGCAAGTAGAAAAGAAAAGGGTGGCAGTCCCCGAGGAGGTGGAGGAAATGTTGATAAAATACAAGGACATAGTTGGAAAAGAGTTGCCAAGAACCCTACCACCAATAAGGGAGATAAGACATTGCATTGATTTCATTCTCGGTGGCACCTTACCAAATAAGCCAGTTACAAATTGACTCCCTAACAAAATGAGGAAGTTGCAAGGAAGATCCAAGAGTTGCTTGATAAAAGTTGGATAGGGAAGAGCTTGAGCCCTTGTGCTGTCCTGACTATCTTAGCACCAAAGAAGGAGGGAACATGGAGACTGTGCACTGATTCCCATTCCATTAACAAGATAACCATCAGGTATAGATTCCATATTCCTAGAATAGAAGATTTTCTTGATTGTTTAGGAGGTGCAAGGTATTATTCCAAGATTGATTTAAAAAGTGGTTATCACCAAATAAAGATTAGAGCCTGTGATGAATGGAAAACTACTTTTAAAACAAACAAAGGATTGTATGAATGGAGAGTGATGCCATTTGGGCTATCAAATGGCCCTAACACTTTCATGAGACTCATGAATAAGGTGTTGAAGGAGTTCATTGATAAGTTTGTCATAGTGTATCTAGATGGCATCCTAGTGTTTAGAAAGACAAAGGAGGAGCACCTAAAGAATTTGGATATGGTCTTGAGAAGATTGAATGAAGAGAAACTAATGATAAACATGGAAAAGTCTATGTTTTTGTAGGAAGAACTGACTTACCTTGGGTTTGTGATTT
The DNA here is from genome assembly GCF_030272615.1 of Cryptomeria japonica. Lineage (NCBI taxonomy): Eukaryota > Viridiplantae > Streptophyta > Pinopsida > Cupressales > Cupressaceae > Cryptomeria > Cryptomeria japonica. Next base: position 163,238,669 of record NC_081412.1, read on the forward strand.
CTAGAGGAAATATGAAAATGGATGCTGATAAAGTGAATGACATTCTCACATGGCCAACTCCTAGAACAATTAGTGATGTAAGGAGTTTTCGTGGCCTAGCTACCTTTTATAGGAATTTTATCGAGAATTTTAGCTAGATTTGTGCTCCCATGTTAGAGGCCATCAAGGGTGGACAAAAGTGCAAATTTTCATGGACCAAGGAGGCGGATGAAGCATTTTAAATGTTGAAGAAAAAGGTATCACATCAACCAGTTCTTACCTTACCTAATTTTGACAAAATCTTTTAGATTGAATGTGATGAAAGTCATTTGGAAATAGGTGTAGTACTTTAGTCAAGAAGGTAGGCCAATTGCATTTTTTGTGAAAAATTGAATGATGCTAAAAATAAATATTCTTCCTATGATTTGGAGATGTATGCATTAGTTCAAGCACTAAAGAAGTGGATGCATTATTTTCTTCCCAAAGAGTTTTTTGCATATATAGATAATCAGGCACTAAGCTTCCTAAATAGTCAGGAGAAATTGAGCCATAGGCATATGAAGTGGGTTGAGTCCATTCAGGCCTACACCTTTACAATCAAACACAAGAAAGATGTCTCAAACAAAGTTGTAGATTCTCTTAGCGGGAGGGCACTAACAGTTTCATAAATCCAGTTGGAGAGTGTAGGAGTTGATTCCCTCAAGGGTATGTATACTGCAAATGAAGATTTCAAAGACATCTACAACGTATGCAATGAGTTTGGTAGCTGATATCATTTAGAGTATTCTGATTATTTGATTCAAGATGGTCTTCTTTTCAAAGGATGCTAGTTATGCATTCCTAAATGTTCAATGCCATATAACATAATTAAGGAGAATCATAGTGGTTGTATGGGGGGACACTTTGGATTAGACAAAACTCTTGAGTTGGTGAGAAGGTTTTATCACTGGACTAAATTGCAGATAGATGTTAGAAAATTTGTGGATTCATGTGTGGTGTGTCAAAAGGCCAAAGAGACAACAACAAACACAAGACTATACCAGCCATTGCCCATTCCTTCAAGACCTTGGGAAAGTGTGAACATGGATTTTGTGATGGGTTTACCAAGAACTCAAAAAGGTTTGAAAGTGTTTTTATGGTTGTTGACAGGTTTAGCAAGATGCCATATTTTTTGCCATGCAAGAGCACAAGTGATGCTACATATGTTGAAAACCTTTTGTTTAATGAAGTTGTGAGAATACATGGTTTACCCTTGAACATTGTGTCAGACAAAGGTGAAATTTGTAGGATATTTTTGGAGGACTTTATGGAGGAAGTTAGGCACAAACTTGTCTTTTAGTTCAGCTTATCATCCCCAAACGGATGGCCAAACAGAAGTGGTCAATAGGTCACTTGGAAATTTGTTAAGGTGTCTCACCAAGAAGCATGGTGAAAAGTGGGATTCCATCATCTCCCAAGAAGAATATGCATATAATGATTCTGTCAATAGGAGTATCGGAAGGACCCCTTTCCAAACCATCTATGGACTGAATCCAAGAGGTGTACCGGAATTGAGAAATCTACCCTCAACTGAACATATCAGTGCTCGTGGAGAAGAATTTGTTGAAGGGATAAAGAAGATTAATGACCAAGTCATGATGCAATTGTAGAGAAGTGCAAAGAAGTATAAGGAGCAGGTTGATAGAAGAAAGAGAGATGTGTAGTTCCAAGTTGGAGACATGGTATGGGCAAATCTGAAAAAGGAGAGATTGCCAAAATGGAAACACACAAAGCTCATGATGAGAAAGGTTGGACCTTGTCCAATACTCAAGAAGCTTGGGAACAACGCATATGAAATTCAATTACCTTCAGATATTGGTATATCCCCAATATTTAATGTTACAGATCTAACACCATTCAGAGATATAATGGAGGAAGATGGTACATTTCTGGTGGAGGATGCTGGAGACATACTAAAAGACTTTCCAAGTCAAGGGCCACCCAAACTTGAAAGGATATTGGACACCAAGACTGTGAAGAAAAATAGGAATAAGGTCTACAAACAATACTTTGTCAAGTGGAAAGGACTGCCTGAGGCAGATGCAGTATGGATGAATGAAGACCAGATGAAGAAACATGGGACTACATTGCAAGAACTCATCTCAAGTGGACTTGAGATTCAATCACCCAGGGAGTATGGTGCAGGAGTACCCAAATAAACAAATGAAGACATAAATGAAGCCTAAAAGATCCTAATATCACCCATGAGGTGAAAATGATCATATGTAATGGGTTGATAGTTTTGTGAGTCAATAAGAGCCAATTGATGTAAGGCATTGTCATTTTTGCATTTTATAAGGCACCATGGATAAATGACCATGTGGGTCAGTAGGAGTCTAGGCATCAGTGAGGAAAAGAAATATTGGTCTTAGAAATATCAGACCAATCCTTGGAATAGCTCGAATACACCTTGGAGTCACAAAATTTGAAGAGTGCAAGTTGACAACTTTTGTTGTCATTGCAAAATGTTGTAAAAAGGGATAACTAATCCTCCAAAGGTTCCAAAGTTTGAAAAGTGGTTGGAAACCATTAGGGAGGATATATTATTCCTACTTGGATCAATTCCAAGTTTTTTTTGGCATAGTTGTTGAAGTTGATGAAAATTGATGATGTTTTGGATTTTGGAGCAATACAATATACTTGGAGTTTTCTAAAATTCTGTGTTTTTGCTGGTCATTTCTGATCAGTATGGATTGGTGGATGCCTAAAATAAATTGGATGAGTTAGAGAAGTATTTTACCTTTCATTTGAATCAATTTTGAGGTTTTTTTAACAATCGGGTTGTAGGGATCCATCCAAATCTAACCAGACTAGTCACAAACCCTACCGACACCCAGGGTTTCACTATAAAGATGCCCTTAATCTGACATTTTCACTAGAGGAACAAAAAAAATATGGGAGGATGTTAGAAGGGATATTGTATCATAATATTTTGGTGTTGGTTTTCTGGGAGGCTCCAAGCCTGAAGAGACTAAATTTACCCTAGGCGGCCATCTCTATGTGACCGCTTGAACTGTAGAAGTGGAAATCACTTTTTGAAGACAAAGAAGATGGGATAAAGTCTTGAAACCTTGGATTTTGTGGTTTGAAACCCTACCCCACTTTTCAAAAGTATTGGTTTAGTTGGGGGACTAATACAAGGGGTACTTTCTTTGTAAATTGGGCCTAATTGGCTTAATTAGGTTTGGGAGGACAGTAAGGGTACAAAATTTTCAACTTGTGGTTAGAGTCTAAGCCTTTGGGGAATTGTGTAACTAGATAAAGGGTACCTAAATATACCTTTATTTTTTCTTGTCCTTTGGAATTTTGTTAAGTTGTGTTTGGAGAACTCAACCAGTAGGGCTACTAGGCTACCGGTAGAGCTACTGGACAATAAGACAGTTGTGAGACAAGTATCCCCTAACACATCTAATAGCTAGATATTATGGGTGTTTTGTGCTGGTTGGACCACCAATAGATAAAATCCAATAGGTTTTCATCGCATCGGTACCGGAAGATTGTCTGCCATTCACACAAGGGTATATTATTTTCATCATATCGGTACCAGAAGATACTAAACCGATATAGATCTGGTCACACAAATTGTTTTGTGAGTTGAGTATTTGGTAGGTGTGTTTTTCACACCTTGAACAAACAAAATAAATTTTATTGGACATATTAGTTGTGGGTGAGAGAAGGTTTTCACCTAGTTTGTTGCCTGGCTCTGCATCACAATGCCATTCTCTTTTATGTTCTGCTCCAATCCTCTTGATAAGTCGAATCATATTTTTGTTAGTAGATTCAACCAAACCATTCTCTCGCAAGTAGTAATTAAATGAGGTCTTTAAATATATGTTGTGATCAAGGGTAAAATAGATAACTTTGGACCCGGTGAATGCTCTATTTTTGTCGGATATGATGATCTTAGGTGAACTGAAATGCATAGCTAGCCCTTTGAGGAAACTGATAATTTCCATTTCAGTGGAATTTTTAAGAGCCACGACCTATGTCCAACAGGTGAAGTAATTTGTGACCATAAGGATCCATTTATGACTGGCGGTGGAAACTGGATTGATTATTCCTATGAAAGATAGCCCCCATTGAGAAAAAGGTTCGTCTACCACTATAGGCCTGAGTGGCATTCTTGTATTTTTGTGCTTTCCATCATAAAATTAGAATTATTTGCATCCTCATATCAGAGTGTGTGCATCTTTGAACAACGAGGGACAATAATAGCCCACGTGAATGATCTTCATGACAGTGGTTTGAACTGAGAAGTGGTCTCTCGTAGGGCCACTATGGAACTCACGCATAATTTTATTGGCTTGTTGTGTATCAACACAATGGAGTAAGATTTCATTTAAATTTTGCTTGAATAGAATACCATCGAGCAACCGATAGCCACTATTTTGGAGCCTGTAAAATATTTTCTTCTCCGCAGGGAGATTTTGGGGGAAAACTCTGGTTTGCATGAAACACTGGCGAATGGTCATCCAAGCCTTTACCTTTGCTCCTATATACATTAGCACTTTTTTGTCTTGAGATTTTCCCATCTCTTCAGGTTCTCAAGTTAAATACTTGCAAATACCTTTGCCTCAGAACACTTTGGTAGGCCTGACATCTATGTCGTACTCGAGGATCTTAGTAATCCAATTGGCTCTTTTCTTTGTGATCTCCCCTTCCATGATATACTCGCGGACTGCAGGGTGAGCTACATAGACTGTCATTTTGTTGTAAGTGATGAAATGCTTGAATTTCTTTAGACCTTTTATAATGGCGAAGGCTTGTTTTCCACAAAATTGTACTTGATCTCATATGCTTTGAGTGTTTTGGAGTGGAAAGAGATTGGGTGTTCGCTTTTGAACTCCACGTCTTTCTGAGTTAGTAAAACAACACTATTGAAATCGCTGGCAAAGACGTACATTAAAAAATATTGAGACATGTCTGGGTTAGCTAGAATAGGGGCATACAAAATAACTTCCTTGATTTTTTCAAACGCTTCTTCGGCTTCAAGGGTCCACTTAAAATGCATATCTTTTTTTTAGCATGAGCGTGATAGGTCTTACGATACTAGCGTAATCTAAAATGAATTTGCTAACAAAGTTGATTTTTTCTAAAAAGGACTGGACGCCCTTTTTTTTCGCTGGTAGGGAAAGCTCCTTGATGGATTTCATGTGATTTGGGTCAATTGATACTCCTTCTTTGGACACCACATGTCCCATCAACTTTCCTTGTGGTACCCCAAAGATGCACTTCTTGGATCCAAGGAGACACCAAATTGTAAGCATTTTTGGAAAACCAGTTCCAGATGGTCAAAGTGATCTTCTCTGTGTTTCGAAAACATAGTTAGATCATCTAAATAAATCAAGATAATTTTGTTGATCAGTTCACAGAAATCTATGTCCATGGCCCTTTGAAAGGTACCACCGACATTGGATAACCCAAAAGGCATCTTCAAGTAGGTGAATGTTCCCCACTTGGTGGTGTACAAGGTTTTATGTTGGTCTTCTAGCTTGACGAGGACCTAATTATAACCCAAAAATCCATCGAGCATGGAAAACATTTCAGACCCAACCACCGTATGTAGGATTTGCTCCATCAGAGGCAAAGGATAGTGATCTTTTAGGGAGGATTTTTTTCAAATATCAAAAATCCACACAAAGGCGGATATCTCCATTCTTCTTTTGGACCGACACGAAGTTGGAAACCTAGGTGTTGTGCTTAATGGGATATATAATCTTGGAATCAATCAATTTCCACAACTCCTGTGACATGAGGGACTCAATATTCGGGTTGAGCGGATGTTGTTTCTATCATATGAGCTTTTCTCCTTCCTCCAGTTTGATTGTATGTTGGATAACTCTTCAGTTCATCATATGACCATATGATCACCCTTAAGTATTCATCACAAAAGTGGATGAGCCTTTCCCTGTCTCATTGGGGAACATATTTTTGCACTTTGAGTTTCCGACCATCTCTGACCTAGAGCTTGGTGTATTCCCCTTTGTCCATGGTGATTTTCCTCTTGTCATTTATGTAATCTACACAATCAAAGAGGTTCTTGAGAGTAATCATACCCTTGGGGAGTTTGTTTGTTTTTAGCTGAATTACCTAGTCACCATATGCCTTAGACATTTTGGGTTGCAACTGATCCGCAAACTCTTCGGCTGTTGGATGAACATAGCTATATGTTTGTCACTTATGAAAACTTGCCAATGGATATCATTATCAAGCATGACGGGTCTCACAACTACCCGGACTGAATTCTTATTCTCCAATAATTCTGTCACAGGATAAAAAAGGGACCCCACCATAGCCATACGGTCAACCGTGCTTGATTTTATTTATGGGGAATTATCTAAATATTGAAGGCTTCAAAGCTTTCAATCAAGTCCTAGACCCTTTAACATTAAGAACACTTGTGAACATGTTTAGCAACTAAAATTCCTCTGACTTGATGAACCATGAACTCTAAATCTCCCAGCACTGCTAGCTGCTTGACTCCAAGGCACTCTGCAAGGCTTAGATTGTGGACCAAGCCCTCGTACTCCGCCTCATTATTGGAACAAGTGAACAGGAGGTAGAAAGATCTCTAGGTTTTTTCATTGGAAGGTGAAGTAAGACAAATACCCACTTTAGATCCATTTTGCATCTGACTCCGTCGAAATGGAGAGTCCATAGTTTAGAGACTGGGTCTTTCTTTTCTCATTTTATATCATGTAAGTCCTTTGAAACCTTAGGAATTTGTTGGTCTTCATAAAGAATTACATAGGTCCCAAGTCCGGTGGCATGATAATTTCCATAAGGGTCCGCATCTATAAATTCATTCAAGAGGACTTCTTGATCTACGGATCAGTCCCTGATTACCTCTTCCTCTTCTAGTAGCTCCACACACTTTATTTCTTCTCTTGAGATGGACATGTGGGTAGCTTCAAAGTTTATCATAGAGTCATCAGCTATATGTTCTGAATGTAGGGGCTCTGATAATATTTTTAACTTGGCTCCATGCTTGGTTCTAAGTATAAGGTGAGACCATTCTAAGGATAGATATCCCTTGACCTTGGTAGTGAAATCCCGAGATAAACAAAGGCTGAAGATAGGGGGAATGTCAATGAATGCTACCTCCTGAGTCATTGTGATGCTAGGGTAGGCAAACAAAGTAAGCAAGAGGTTTTTTATAATACCTAAGGTTTGGACTCTGTTTCTGTCTAACTGCATGACTCCCCTGCTCACAGACTTATATTTTAAATTTAGAACCTTCGTAATTTATTTAGGCATTACAATGGTGCTAGCACTAGAGTCTATGATAAAATTATGGAGAAACTTATCCACAACAATGAGAGTCAGAAAGAAAGGGTTAGGTTTTGGCTTACCTTACCTTGTATCACCAACACTTTCAAGGCCTTCATTGGTAAGTACCGTAGGAATTCGCGGCTGGCTTCCTAAAACATGACCATCGCTATTTGCATGCACTCTGACTATTGTCGGCCTGGCGGGTAACTTTTTTGGTTTCACTGAGTGCCTCATGCAATCGATCCTTCTGCTAAGGAATTGTGAGGATGTCCCATAGGGATACATTTGCAGGAGCTCTCTTCATTTGCTCCCCTATATCAAGAATTGTGGGGACAAAATCCTTTGAGTCTTTAGCCCTATAAGGTATAAAACCTTTCGCATTTTGAGAGTTGGTGACCATGACAGGCTATTCCGCTGACCTGTTCACATTTTGATTTGGCTATTAGACCATGGGTTCCCCTATAAACTGACGCTTTTAACGAAGGTTATAATTAGATTGTACTTGCGGCATCTTGGTATGATGATGTGGAGGCATTGTTTGTGAGAACTACATCTTTGTCCTCCATCCATGAAAAGAGAGTGTGGTTTGGGGCAATCTCAACTTCTTTTTCTATTGACATACCTTGCATTTGAGCAGTTAGTGAGGTGTTATCCATACTAGGAGAAGCATACACTCTAGTATCAAGATTAATTCCCTGGCTCCTCTGCTCTGTGACCTTTTGCTGCAAATTTCCTCTTGGGTAATTTCACAGCATGTGAGCATCGTTACAAGGGAAACACCGAGAGTTGGTGCCCTCTTCTAGGTTGTTCTATCTCGCGATCAACTCTTTGTTGTGGTTAGGGGGGACAAATTGCAAAGGAGTTGGCACTGGGACCAGTTAGTTTTTGGGCTAAGTGTGATTAGCCCTTGCACCACCTTGGTACTAGTTTTGCTGGTAAGGGGGCCTCCCACCTTGATAATTTTGGAAAGGGGGTTTGGTGGGTGTCAGTTGCCTCTTGAGGTTGATGATCTTGTTTGAAATGGTTCGAAGTAAATTCTTCATATCATTTAACTCTACTGCCAGAGCGGAAGGAGCAAAAGTGCTTGTTTGTTGAGCGTTCGAGTAACTATACATGGATTGATAGGTGGAGGTGCTCAGGGATGGTGGCTTGGGATACTGACCTATCAACTCTGGGAAAACCAACATGGGTGGCCTTGGGGGAAGTTTCCTGGCATCAATTAAGTTACTTTTCGCCCAAACAGCTAGCTCATAGGCATCCAGAAGACTAATCCCTCCTAAAGACTGGATCATGAAAGATATGTTAGAATTTAAAAATTTTAAGTAAAATACAAAAGCCATGTCTACAGGAAGCCGAGCAGACAAAGGAATCCTCTGCCATGTCTTCTGGAATCTACTGTTGAAATCAGTGACACCTCTTGTGGAGCTCTCCTTTTTGTTATCAACTACTACATAAGGGAAGACTGATCTCCCTTCTTGGTGAACCACTCAAAGAAATGATCTCCCAGCTAGTCCCAACTTCCTATTAAGTTTGGTGTGAGAGATTTGTACCAGTCTTATGCTTTCCCTTTGAAAGAAGCTGCGAGAAAACGTAAAGCTATATTTTGTTTCGTAATATTATGTATAGTGCATACATCAGCCACATCTTGTAAATGCTCCTCAGGGGTCTTGGAACCATCCCTTGTGAATTTAGGTAATGCTTTTAAGGAAGAAGTATGGATAGCACCCCATTAAGGAGGAGGGGTTGGCGCAATAAGAGGACTTACGCTATCGCAAGTGACAAAGTTTCTTGGAGGTTGGATTGTCATTGGCATGTGAGCTGCCTGAATAGGGATTTGCACTCTGACGTCTGACATTGCTTGGATTGCAACTAGGGTGGTAATAATAAGCTCGGGTTGGTTGTAGATTGACTCCTAGTGACTGGCCTATGACTCATGCACCCTCTTTAGAGTAAGAGAAAATGGTCCCACTGGGTGTACCAGAAAAAAGAATCATTGATCGATAAAATTACTTTTATGAATACAACCTTATGGAAAACTAAGTGATGGGGAACCTGCATGTATTCACTGAGTGACCTCCAGGATTTTAGAAATCGACTCTTCATATGTAGGGGTGAAAAGTGATAGAAGGAAAACTGAAAGCAAAACTACTCTATAGCAACGTGCTGAGATAATTTTGGAACTAAGACACAAAGAAAACTTCATAAACATGCAGCTATGAGGCCCATTCAACAATCTACATGCTCAGAAAATTGAAAGTGAAACATAGACAACAACTCATTTTACATAAAACAATATACACCATTCATCCACTAGATAACAAGTTTATAAAAACATAGTTTAATCTGCAGAGTCTTATAGCATATATTTCTGAAGTCATACAACATTAAAAAATTGCACAAAAACAAGTCCTTACACACAGAGATACAATGATCATAAAGGCCAAAGGCATAATTTGATTAGAGTCTCGAAAGCACAATTACAAATTAAAGGCATAATTCTACCAGCAATTGTCTATATTATTTTTCCTAATTTCTGAACCCTTACAAAAGCAAAAAGCATCTCTTAAATAAACCTAAGTCAACTGCTCGACAAAGAAAATAGAGGGAGTGCTTAAAACAATATGCATCGCTAGCAATGTTGTTAGCAACTATGAAACAACCTCCCAAATGCTAAAACAAAAAATATTTGGCCTTTTGCGCAACTACTATCAAATCTTCTAACGGCGAATCAAAACAAGCCATCTCCTCAGGTCAGTAAAAACCAACGCCTGATGATTGCATCAATTTGAATGTTGCAGCAGGAGGGAACATCCTAGGGATGCAGTAAAAATGCATAAAGTACCTTGCGAGGAACTGCCACGTGGCGTGGGTGAAAAATTGTAAACACATGGGCTTGAAGATGCGGCCCCACCAAAACAACGAAAACAACACACTGCCACATGTCAACACCGCTTGGCTTCCTAGAAAAGAAAAAGGAGGAGCTCGAACATTATGAGTTGTTCTGCCACATGGACACAGGGAGGTAAAAAACTTTGGGTAGAAAAGAACTAAGACTTGGGGGAAAAGTATAGAAGCTAACTCCCTAAAAGGGGAAGGAGAGACTTAAAGTCTACACTACCAAAGAAATTTTTTCTTCAAAGTCTATGTCTTCCACCTGAGAATATCCTTTACATACTAGTCTTTCCTTATTCTATGTAACTTGTCCTTGCTCATTTAGCTTGTTCCTGAACACACATTTAGTTCCTATCACATTCTTGTGTACCCATCTAGGTACTAGTTCCCAAGTCTTGTTTTTTTGTATCTAATTTAATTCCTCTTACATTTATTTTACCCAACTCTCATCTTTACTCACTTCTTCATAAGTATTTGACACAGTCATTGATAAAAAATAGTAATTGGCTTGTTCTTGAGCTTTTGCAATCTTCCTTCTTGTTTGAAAACCTTTTGTCTTCTTCTTCTTCTTCTTCTTCTTCTTCTTCTTCTTCTTCTTTTGATTCATTTTACTTTCTTTCGTTTAGATCAGTTGCCTTCTTTGTAATTGTTGTAACAATCTTAACATCGGTTGTTGTAACAATCTTAACATCGGTTGTTGTAACAATCTTAACATAGGAAATGATCACCATCATATTTATGTTTGTTTATGGTGAAAGTGGATAAAACAATATTGAAAGACTAAATGAATTCAACCACAAAACCCTAGCCTAACAACAACAAAGATCCACCATAACATATGAAAATCACCTAAGACAATGCAAATCAAATGAAATCACAAAGATTATACCATCACATGTCCAATAGGGTTTGAATCTCAATTCTTCCTATCTCCATTGATCTTGCTTGATATATTTGCTCTCAGATTTTATGTGTGCACAAGAGCTCAACAAAGAACGAAAATGTGGTTGCAAGTAGGCTTGATCGCATATGTAAGTTCGAAAGCATAGTTGGGTCCTCAATTGATCATGGTTGACAATGAAGGAAGCATCTCCTTATATAGAAGACACTATAAGAAATGGAGGGATAAGATTAAGAGGTGTAAAAGATAAATGGTCGGCTATGATTAGAGGGTAGGTAGAGAAAATAAGAAAATAATGAGAGGGTAGGTAGTGTAGGAATTAAGAGATGAATGACATGTGTCATGGGTAGAAAAGGCTAATGAATTAATTAAATAAATAAAGATTTATTTAATTAATAGAGGAAGTGGGATCACTTAAATAAATAAGATATTTATTTAATTTAGGGAAAAGGATAATTTAAATAAATAAAAGTATTTATTTAAATGAGAAATAAGGCTAGAAGAGGATAAATGAATTAATTAAATAAATAAAGATTTATTCAATTAATAGAAGAATTAGGCTAAGATAGACATGACAATTTTAGGTGTCTACATTTTGCCCCTCTTTGAGACAATGCAGCTTGTCGCGTTGTTGCAAAGAAGATAAGATGAACTGATACAAATTTTCCCCAAGATGGGAATGATATGCCCCCTCGAGAGATTGGATGAAATGTCTGAAAAGATCACAGACAATCTCTCGATAAGAAAGAAAGGCTAGAAAGGACTAACAAGATAGGATAGAGTGACAGAGTCATTGGATAATGAAACAATATTGAAAGTGGATAAAATAATATTGAAAGACTAAATGAATTCAACCACAAAACCCTAGCCTAACAACAACAACTATCCACCATAACATATGAAGATTACCTAGGACAACACAAATCAAATGAAATCACAAAGATTATACCATCACATGTCCAGTAGGGTTTGAATCTCCATTGATCTTGCTTGATATATTTGCTCTCAGATTTTATGTGTGCACAAGAGCTCAACAAAGAACAGAAATGTGGTTGTAAGTAGGATCGTATATGAAAATTCGAATGCTAGGATGCTTGATTAGAATGCCTAGGGTTGATAATGAAAGAAGCATATCCTTATATAGAAGACAGTATAAGAAATGGAGGAATAAGATTGAGAGGTGTAAAAGATAAAATGGCTGGCTATGATTAGAGGGTAGGTAGAGAAAATAATAAAATAATGAGAGGGTAGGTAGTGTATGAATTAGGAGATGAATGACATGTGTCATAGGTAGAAAAGGCTAATGAATTAATTAAACAAATAAATATTTATCTAATTAATAGAGGAAGTGGGATCACTTAAATAAATAAAAGTATTTATTTAATTTAGGAAAGGACAATTTAAATAAATAAGTATTTATTTAAATGAGAAATAAGGCTAGAAGAGGATAAATGAATGAATTAAATAAATAAAGATTTATTTAATTAATAGAAGAATTAGGCTAAAATAATTAAATAAATAAATAAATTTATTTAATTAGACATGAAAATTTTAGGTGTCTACATTTTGCCCCTCTTTGAGACAATGCATCTTGTCGCGTTGTTTCAAATAAGATAAGATGAACTGATACAAAATTGCCCCAAGATGGGAATCATATGCCCCCTCGAGAGATTGGATGAAATGTCTGAAAAGATCACAGAAAATCTCTCGATAAGAAAGAAAGGATAGAAAGGGTTGACAAGATAGGATAGAGTGACAGAGTCACGGGATAATGAAGACTGACTCGAGCGGCTAGGGCTAGGGCTAGGGCTAAGGCTAGGGCTAGGGCTAGGGCTAGGGCTAGGGCTAGGGCTAGGGCTAGGGCTAGGGCTAGGGTAGTCTATAAGATAGACCACGAGGGGAATACATCCTCATGGTCATCCACACATCCAAGAGATTAGAGTGCAGAGAGAGAATAGAGAAGCAACAGTCAACAGTGATGGCATTGGTGCATAGATTTGATCGTGTTCACCGATTTCAGAGGTCAGCAGATGCAAAAGAGCTGATGAGTACCACAAAAACTCCTTGTAATTTGTCGCAATAAATGTTGTCATAAATGCATGCCAAGTAGTGCATTTAATGCTTTTTAGAATATGTCAAGCGAGGTCAAAAAATGCTAAGGCACGTCTGTGTTGGTGCCAGGCGTGTATGTGTTTGTGCCAGGCACGTCTATGAATGAAATAGCGTTTATGTAAAATGTGAGCGCGTCTATGTATTTCAGGCATATTTATGCTATATGGGCACGTCTGTGCAGAGCAGCAAAAGAAAAATAGGTGACGATACCCCATCCTTGCCTTTCTAGTCAAAGACATCCTAGAGATAGAATCTCTAGTCAAAGACATCCTAGAAAAGCTAAAAGACATGTCACCAAAAGATAAAATCAAAAGAAAACCAAGACTCGACACCAACATCCACTGTAGTCCTCAAGTTTAGTGTCTCTTGTCACTTGTATAAGTTTATTTGATTGTGGTCAGAATGTTTACTTTCACAAAAAGGATAGATAGCACTGAACCATAATGTTGTCTGAGTTTGTTGAAAGATTTGATTTGTTGAAGTCCATTGTTGCTATTGTGTCTCATCTGAAACTGACTGAATCCATGAAACAGATACTTTATTGCAGAGAAGACAAAACTTTATTGCGGATCGATGATACAAGTGTTTCTTTATTGCGGATTGTGCACAAATAAACTGAAGAAAATTGGAAGAAATTGTACTCCTTGAAACATGTGGTGTTCTCAGTTCCACACCCATCACTAGACGTAAGATTTGCCTTAGCCATCGATAGAAGTTGATTTATTATGGATGGAAAGGGGTGAAAAAGGAAGGCTTATTATGAATGGCTAACCAATCTTAGGTAGATCAATAACAAGCCATGATGGGAATGGGTAAGTTTATTATGAATAGACAGGCTGTGAGTGTCTGCAAAGTGACGGGATGTGTAGTACCCCTGCCCTAATCTATCTCTAACCTTGGTTTTATCTTGATTAGTTTATCGTAATATTATGTTATAGTCAGATGTTGATTTTACGCATAGCTATTGATGTGGTTTTCTCACTAGTTGTATGCTAGTTGTTAGTGTACCTAATTCGTGGTATTGATATCGGGCTAACGCTTTCATTAAATTTTATATATGTATGCATGTATGACTCTTGGTTGCAGGATATTTCAGGTACAATGCCGCATAAGTGCGAGGCTCGCCTTCACCTAGATGTGCAGGTTTGAGTGTACCCCTCTTTTATCCTTAGAGTTGGATTAGGTGGTCGTAAGACCCTAGTTGACCTTGTCGTGCTCAAGTGAGCATCGCCAGTCGTCGTCGGTATCCCCTTCTTGTTTGGGTTTGCGAGTCATCTGTTTGGTTGGCTTTCTTGTTTGCGTGCTTGGTGTGTTTGGTTAATTTGATTAATTAGTCCTTAGTAATTATCTTGATTATATATGCGTTTATGCATTGAAGATTAATGGGCTAAAGTAATCGAGATTCCGTTATGCGATTTTCGTTGATACGAATTGCTTATTTTATATTGGGAGTAAATTCGATTAAATGTTTGATTTTGAATATTAAATGCATTTTATATATATGCTGTTGAAAAGGAAGTTTTATATTTTATCGCCATAGAGTTAATTGTGTTCTGTTGGCTTATTTGAATTGAAAGGTTAAATTTAATTAAGGGAGAAAATCGGTTTTGGATTTGGAAAGCAAGTTAATTTGTTGTCTTAATTAGAAAAGTATTAAATTGGAGAATTATTTTTAAATAAAAATTTTAATTCCCAAAAATGGAACTTTTGGGTCAACTCTTCCATATAACCCAAAATTTGGGGACATTTTGGAGGATGGACAAATTTGGAAAATTTTTGGTTGGAGAGAATTTTGGAAGGAGATTTGGGGGTTTTTGGAGAGGAGGCAGTTTTGCTGGATCTGGGAGGTGGGCTCTCCTTCAGCTATTCGAGGATTGCGTGTTAAGGTAGGATCCAACTCTCAATTTTAGTTTTGTTTGAAATGGAAATGGGGGTTTTATCTTGATTTTAGATTCTCCATCGAATGCCATGCTTATGAATTGATTTAGTAAATTAACCAGCTTGGCTGGAAGTGTTTTTGAGGTATTGTTAATTCCTCTTTGCTTTTGGGCGTTGAAACCCTTGGGCGTATGTTAAGGATGAGCAAACCATCAAGAAAACATCATTTCCATATCAAACCGAAATTGTTATTTCATTGGAATCGGTTCTCATTCAAACCGAAATTGTTATTTCAATTTTTTTGAGTGGGTCTATTGTTGTTTTTAATCCGAACTGTGTTAAAAGAAAATATATATGTTTTTTTTTTATTAAACTGTGCGTTATTTAGTTCGGACTGAGCGTTTCATTGTTCACCGAACTGGGCATTTTTTTTATTGCTCGAGCTATGGGTTTGGGGATTGGAGGCGGGGAGCGGAGCTCCACCCGCTCCCTCCCCTCCCTATCGTCCCCCCACTTCCTCCCCCCGCTCGCCCTTTCTTGCTTGCAGTCCGCTTTGCCTGCGGCTCACGGCGGTAGCCGCAGGGCGCCGCGGCACCTGCGGGCACCACCGTGGGCGCCGCCTGCGCAAGCTTACCCTGCGGCAAGGGTTAGGGCACGGCCCGCCCTCGCCCTAATTTTTAAAATGCGTTTTTGTTTAAAACAAAATTTATAAAATGTTTTTTTTTATGTATTTTTTTCATTCAAAAAAAAAAATGGCATATAATATTTGTAATATTATTTTAATGATAAGATTTAATTAGTTTCTTAATTAGAATTAGGGTGGCAGTATCATGATAAAAGTTGATTGGATATTGATTAATTATATAATGGAATTTATAGGTGGGTTAATTATTCAATCTTCATTTCGTGACTTATGCCCTCTTCTTAATTAAGTTCTAAGACTGTAATTTTGCAATTGAATATTGTTGTTTATATTCTGATTGATCTGGGATTAATAAATCTAGATCTTACCTTCTAGCTGATTAGATCGTTTGGCTAATTAAGGTAGTGTTGTTTAACAAACAAAATAGAGAATAATATGTTATTGGAAAATCGTTGAAATACGATGTAATTACTGATTGATGTTGTTAAATGTTATCTTAGAACATATCATTTGAGTAATTGAGAAGTGAAATATTTATCATTGGGTATTTGAATTTAAACGATATGCATTGGAAATGATTATCTCCATTTAGATTCTCCTTCTACATTTTTATTTCCGTAATCCATATAATGTATCTGGGTTTGAAAAATACGAAACTGTAGAGGTCGGTTTTAGACCAGTATGTTAATGATGTTTGTTGGAGATTAAATATCTTAATTGATAGATTAATGGTTGTCTGAATTTTATTAATATGAATTGGTTTAAAAACTCATTATGGCTTAATTTGCCTGTTCGATGCTTTGAACCTTAGGAGTTAGAAAACCAAGAACAACTTATCCCTTGATGAGGTAGATATCTGTAAGCTGATATAGATCTTGTAGAAAACTTGATTGATTTTAATGTTTAAATCATTTTGAGGAAATATTGTCTTTTCTGATTATTGCCTTGCGAGTTTAATTTCTGTATTCGCCTTTAATTATGAAATGGCATGTGTTGCTTTGTTTAGTAGGACCCTGTCGTATGGATGATTTGGTGTTCCTGTTTCAGTCCTTGATTCCGAGTTGACTGTTGTATTGTGATGTTGTCATAGTTGGTCATATTCCTTGTGTGGGTGTCGAATGATGATTTGTGGTTGACCGTTGTTGGTCAGGTCTCTAGTTAGAGTACCGTTAGTAAGTGTGCATCTTGGAGTCGTGTTTGACCTGATGATTGTTTCTCCTTCTTGAACTCCGTTCGTTTGACCATGTCTATTCCTTGGTTTTGAGTTCGTTTGAGTATAGTCTAGTGTCGTATGGGAAAGTGGCTTTCGATTGGGGGCCGCGCCCAAAGTGGTTGCTGGGTAACCCGTCGAAAGTGAGTCTAATAAGTGATAACCTAAGTAGATTAGAATGTAATCTCTAAATAAGATAAATGTGCCTCACACATGGGACGAGTGCTATCATAGATTCGACATGTTGTGAGAAGGCCTGAAATGGCAAACCATCTTCCTTGTCTTCACGAGAGGATGTGTGGGTCCACATGAGGCTTGGATGGGTCGGAAGCTCGGATTAGGCTGCCAGGGTGACCCAATGTATGGGGCCGGGACCTATGAAGACTTGCCATGGTAACCATACCAGGTTGTGTGATGACACTTGTCCCTACGTTCGCTAGTGTGTTGTCGTTTTGTCCTGTTAGGAGTACCTTTGTGAGTCGTCCTTTTTGTCTCTGCCCTTGTGAGTGTCGGTTTCATGTTAGACCTTGGGTGGTGATGGCTCAGTTTTATGGATGCTCTTATGGACCTTTGCTTCTAGCTTTGATTATGTTCAGCTGGATCCTGTTCTTTTCAGGGATCGTTTATGTATTAATTGACCGATGCGGTCGTTTGTTTATTGCTTATGTATCGCCTTGATGGATGGATTGAATGGTGTAACCTCTTGTATTCTTAACCTTATTATTTATCAGAGGGGTCTTGCAGTTGAGCAGACCCGGAGATGTAGCCCTTTAGGGGTGAACTCCGAGATCATTATGGTGTTATGTGATGTATTCTCTTATGCTTCCTTTATTCAGCTTTATCATGTATGATTAACTTATGTTAGAATGGTTAAGTGGATAAATGGAATTAACTTTAAATGTTTATATGTGGTTCCTTCTTGAATGCCATGTTGATCGAATGCTTAAGTGGTTTAGATGAGATTTATCGTAGATGCTAGTATGCATTCGTCTTTTGAAATGCAATAAGTTGGAATATGAAAGAATGTAACTTAGAGTAATGAATTATGCTCAGTTGTTGTTAAGGAATTTAAATATGCTTGGAAAGATCTCTTATGTTATGATGAAATCCTAGTGTATTAGAATATTAGATGTATGGCTTGTAATTTTAAATGAAAAGCTTGAATGAAGATTATGAAGGGATCTTAATGGATGAATCCTTGCTTGTGATTTATATTTCCCTCTTTTGAAAGGAAGTATCCTGATTAAGAATTATCTCGTTGTTAAGATTATTAGCTTATTGGATTAATTGTGTGAGTTAAGTGAATTGTGAAATTTAAGTAATCTCGTTGGGAAACTCTTTAGGTGTTAGTTGAAGTCTTCCGCTATGTAATCTGAATCTTTGTTATCTTGTTGCATCTTATGTGTTGTAACTTTTTAAAAAATAAAAATAAAAATTTGCACTCTATTCTTGTGTTATGGCTTAATCCCTTCGGGGTTTCCTGGCGGGGCATTACAGGATGAAAGTGAATCATGAAGGAGAGAGAAGCAATGTCTCTACGCATGGTGTCGGTGACCCAGTTTTTACCATGGTACTTGCCTAGGGCACCACCAAAGTGGTTTTCACCATTGGACGAATTGTTTTTTGTTTTCCAATTTTTTTGTGTCACAAGGCACCTGTTTGCCACATTTTCACCAAGTAACGATTTTTTTTTTTTTTTAATGATTTTTTTGTATTTTTGAATTTTTTTTTTTTAATTGTATTTTTGAATTAGGATACTCTGAAGAGCTATGTGTAAAACCTACGAAGGTGCATGATGTTGATAGGATCCTCCAAAGGTTCACCCTTTGTGGTTGAGAGCTAATATGCACCGGATCCATTGGCTATTGTAATGATGTAAGGACCAAGCCAATTCGGTTTGAATTTGCCCTTCTTCTTTCTGTCTTGCTGATTTTTAGGATTTTCTCTAAGAACTAAGTCACCCACCTCAAATGTGTGAGGCTTATCCTTATGATTGTAGCTGCATCATTCCTTGACTGAATGATGTGTAGCTTGAGTGACTGTCTTCCTTGATAAAGGAACTGAGATATAATTACTAGCGTGTGGACAACACAGGCCCGTATGTATGTCACCAGAAGAAGTTTGGGCACCCCTGATAAAAAAGTCCTTTGAGGAAGCTCCATTAAAGGTCCATGATATATCACCAGAAGGGAATGGATGTGTGGAACAAGTGGATGAATGATGAAGGCTTATGATTGCAAAATAAAGTGAAAGTAGGATAGCATGATGGAGACTTAGGATCAACAAGTATACGTTTTGACTTGAAATTGTAGAACTTTTGCCCCCAGTTATTTTGATATTAGGGGAGATCAACTCTTGTTGTTTTTTCTTCATAGGATTTTTATCCTTGACTTTGATTATTTCAGAGTCCAATAGCTTTTGATTTTGAATTGGACTAAAGGACTTCTCTTTATTTTTTACTTTTAGATTTTTATTTTCAAAGTTTAATTTTTGATCCCCAATGTGTAAGGGCTTTTGTGATTCTTGTTGATCCAAGTCTAGGAGAGGAGTGGAAATGGAAGGAGTGGATGATATGGTAAAGCTATGTGAGTTCTCAAGAGGGATGGTGATATGCTCAATAGATTCTTTGCTAGAACCACTCTTAGGACTATTGATATCAGGAGCTACTTGCACCACTAGAGGAGATTTGCATTCAACCTTAGTAGCCACAACACTAGGTGGTTCATACCCAATTCCTTGCAAATTGTTTGTAGGTTGTTCCTGTCGATAAAATTTGTTAGGAGATAGTGGCAGTTGATCAACATGAAAGATATACTCACCATATCCCAGGTCTTTAATCTTGAACTTTTCTTTGATCTTTGCTTGTTTTGATGTAGAAGCTTTCAAGGATTCTAGATCCACATATGTTGAAGATGGAATAGCCTCTCGATTGACTGGTATTGTTATTTCTGATCTAGGTCGCAAATTGTTGCAATATATGAATGGATTTGGATCACCATTAATGGTCACTTCAACTCCATTGTGTGGAAACTTAATGCATTGGTGATATGTAGATGGGACTGCCCTCATCTCATGAATCCAAGGACGTCCTAGTAATATATTGTATGTGAGATCCAGGCCTATGACTTGATAAACCACATCCTTTGTGACTAGCCCAACTTTGAGAGGCAAGGTGACTGTACCTTTGGATGAACGTTCTTCATCATCATATGCTTTGTTGGTAATTTTGTTTGTAGAATTCATAGCTTTTATCAGAATATCCCAATTTTTTAATAGTACTCAATGTATAAATGTTTAGACTTGCTCCTCCATCTATTAGGACTCATTTTATTTGATGTTTGTGTAGGAAGTCTTCAATGTGTAAAGGTGCATTATGTGGCTGACTTATAGAGGCCTCATCGGCTTCTGTGAATGTAAGGGAGTGTGGAACAGAAAGGTATCCCACCATGGCTTGAAACTGGTCCATGTTTAGATCAGTGGGGATAGAAGTGTCTCTCAAGATTTTGTCAATAATTGCTTTATGTGCGGGGGATATGCGTAAGAGCTCGAGGATGGAGATAAGTGCGGGTGTCTTCCCTAACTATTCTACAAGGTCATACTCAGGCTTGGTTGATGAGGAAGTGGTGGTTTTAGCTAGAGTACCTTGCAAAGTGAATTTACCTCGATGAGTTGTAAAATTACATTCAGAGGTGGGTTCAGAAGAAGATACAATGCCTTTTAGGACAATCTTGGGTCTTTGGGTAGAACTTTTTGGTGTTTTGTCCTTGATGATAATGGTAGAGACAT
Organism: Cryptomeria japonica; assembly: GCF_030272615.1. NCBI lineage: Eukaryota > Viridiplantae > Streptophyta > Pinopsida > Cupressales > Cupressaceae > Cryptomeria > Cryptomeria japonica. Next base: position 163,259,381 of record NC_081412.1, read on the forward strand.
AATTATCCATCAAAATGTGATTGACAGTTGAATCCTAGTTGTAGGATGCTCTGGTATAGTCGGTTTGGTCATCTGTGGCTTTAGCTTTTTCCTTGTCATGTTTTGGGAATGGTTCTTTAAACATCTCATGTTCTTGGTTAGATGAGTGTCCCTCAATCTCAATGTCACCTCTATCAATGAGATCTTGTATGATGTTCTTTAGTCGGTGACAATTTCCTATTTTATGACCCTTTCTCTTATGAAATTCACAATACTCATCATCATTCCACCAATTTGGTTTGACCTTTGGCTCATATGGAGGCAAATCTGGAATTGTTATTATTTTGTTTGCCACTAGCTTCTTGAAAACTGATTCTAGTGGTTCTCCCAATGGGGTGTACTTCCTTCATGATTTGGAAGTTGTTTGAGTATTCACTTGATTGTTTGTAGAGCTTGATCCCAAAAAAGCAATTTTGGGTCGTACTGTATTAGCATCAACAACACCATCATTGACTGTGTTCTTGTTTTTATTCCAAAATCTTGGCTTGTCTTTTCCTTTATAGTCCTCTTTGTTTTCTTTGAATATTTTGATGACTCCTTGCTCAATTAGGACCTTTTCTGTTGCTAAGCCTTTCTCAATGATGTCCTTGAAGGTGGACAAACAAGCTTTTCTCAAGACATAACCAATGTATTTGTTAACATTTTGGGTGAACATCTCTACCATTTGTTTTTGTGGAATTTCACAAGAGCATCTGCTGGCTAGATTTCTCCATCTTTGTAAAAATGATGAAAAAGATTCTCCATCCTTTTGTTTGGTATTGCACAAAGTAGTGATTGATATGTCTATCTCTATGTTGTATGAGAAATGTTGGATAAATGCCTCTGCTAAGTCACCCCATGACTTAATTCCAGTCAGAAGTTGGGAGAACCATTCCATAGCTTGATCACTTAAGCTTTGTGGGAATAATCTCATCAAATATGTCTCTTCGGCTACTACCTCAATGCAAGCTGTAAAAAATTATCTTATATGTGCCTTGGGATCCCCTTTTCCTCTGTATTTATCGAACTTAGGTGTCACACAGTGTGTAGGAAATGGAGGCATTGGAATGCTTTTGTCAAATGGATAGGGACATATGTCTCTCATTGTGTAAGTTGGCTTCGGTGCATTTATATCCTCCGTTTTCTTTTGTAAGTCCTTGATTTGCTGTTCCAAATTGTTCTTAGGTGGAGACCAACTTCTTGGACCATACCCCATGCCTGAACCACCGAGCGGAGGAGGAGCATGTTGCATATATGGATGATATTGATCATACACATGTTCATATGGAGGAGGTCTATAATGGTGTTGTGTATATGGACCACTTGGTATAGAGTCATGATGAGGAATGGAATATATGTTTTGTCCATGTATACTATACTCTACAGGCATGTCATGAGTTTGTTCTAATGTGTTGCCCCCAAATTTGACAAGGGGTTTCCTTGTGTCCAAATTTTGATCATGCCTTTGGATATCCAATTGCTTTGGTGGTTGGTTCTTAGAATTGGTATGTGATTGAGTATATTTTTCTGCATAAGACTTTCGTAATGGTCTGCGAAGTTGAGTATCATAAGCTTGACCATGTGTGTATGGGACCTCGGGTTTTTGAAACAAAGATGATGGTGATTTAGGCACAAGATGTGGTCCTCTATTGCTTCCACTATTAGGCCTCCTTTGATCCATGTTGGGGTGAGGTTGTTGCAAAGGTCTATTTTCCATTATTTGAGACATGTCAAAATAATGAGGAATCTTGGCTCCACTTTGTGCAATCACTTGTAAGAAATATTGTCTATCTCTCCTCATTATTTCCTCAACCAATTGATTGAAATGGGGATCCATAATGGAGTCTTCCACTTCTATTGAATGTATGGAAAAGTTGTCCATATTGTCATTGTGTCTATCATTGTTGTTTGTAGTGTCTATGTTCTCAATATTTGGAATGTTTCTATAAGCATCCATGTCAGGTAATGTGGTATGATCAAAATTGAAGAAGATATCATTGTCATACTCATAAGAACTCATGTTTGCGGACTCTTGAGCCTCTTTAGCTTCTCTCCTAGATTTTTGTGAACGGGTTTCAACCATGAACTAGGTATTGACCAAGATGTGGGAGACTGGATGAAAATGGAAAGAGTATGGAAGACCAAGAGTTGGATGAAATGTAAATGAATATGAGGTGTACTTGCGATGTCCAAAGTGTAAGACCAAGTATGTATGTAGTAGAGTAGGTGTGGCTTCCAAAGAAATAATAGTTTCTCTTGATGAGGTAAGTTGACCTTGACTCTAAGTAAGACCAAATGAGACCCAAAGGTGATAGACCTTGATGAGGGACCACTTAGAAAAATGTTGTTGTATGTAGTGTGTTGACAAAGCAAGATGAGGACAAGCAAGTGACCTTTTGACTCAAGTTTAGACAAATGTGAATGTAATGCAAGGTGTAAAGCAATGATGGAATTTGTGGGACCCAGAAATAGGTTGAATGCAAGATGAAAACCTGGGGAGATAACTTAGGAAGCTCAGTAAGTCTGAAATTGACCGTTCTTGTTTGCTGCACTGTAAAAGTTTTTCAATTCTGAACATAGACGTGCTTGTATACTTCACAGACGCAAATTCCTGACACAGATGTGGTTCTATCAGACACAAACATGTTTCTGAGATTTTGTAAATGCAATGTTGCTCAAGACAACACATACGCATTTCTGCCCTTCATAGATGTGGTTATATGACACAGACACTACTTTGTCAGACATAGATGCGTTTCTGAAAATTGAGTGCAATTTTCTCCAGTCTATAAAGTTGTTTGTTGTGACTGAATCTAAATTTTTTGACTGTTTTCCGTGACAAGAGGATTTAATGTTGATGAGGACTCAATGTTTGTAAGTGTTTAGACTCAAAAATGACTCAAAGAAAAGTGTGTTGTTTGATGTAAAAAATTTTTGCATACACTTGAAGACACAAAAGACACAATGTTTTGATGTTTGGTCTTGAATGTTTGATTGTTCAAAATAAGACAAGCACAATTGTTATGGTTGGCCAGGACAATAGTTGTTGATCCCACATGGGGTTTCCCTTGAGGCTACGCTATTCAAAGTGGATACTTAGATGCTTGACCCCACTGGCTCCACCCTCGGCACTCACTTCTCAGGGCAGCCAAGCATCAGTCCCCACAAAAACTCCTTGTGATGAACTTTGTATCTCAACTAAGAACCGTTTGTGTGTGGGTTGCTCCAGAGGTCTGACCTCCTGCCCCAACAACTAGAAGGATTTTGGCTTCTAAAACAAAAAGATGCTAGTAAGGGCATCTGCTTGTGTGGTCATACATGCGACACTTTTGGCTTTGTAAATACAGAAGGCTCCCAGCCGGTAGGGGTTACGCCTTACAAATGATCAAATAAATTTGATCAAATGGGTTTATGGGGAGACATAGTGTCGGTATGAACCAATCAACACACGTTATCCATAGTTTTCACCATGAATACAGTTGTTTATAGTGGTTCAGAAGAGGTGGGTTTTCCTTGCTATCACTTGGGTCATTCTCTCCTGACTAGTAGTCCTAATGACCACATAAGAAGATAGGTCCTCTAAAGATTAAACAAAAAGAGCCTATTTCTCAAGACACAAAAGACACTGGTTCAATTTTAGTGCACCAATTGAAGTGTTTTCTAGTCTATGAAAACAAGGCACACAATAAAGATAAAAAACCCTTACCAAAGTTCTGCAACAAAGATGTGTTAGTAGTTTGGATTGTTTCAAGTGATCACCCCTTCTTGCAAGCATACAAGTTAGGTAAATTTTAGATCCAAAAGGCTTTGTGAAAATGGGGCCTTCGACAAAACGATTTTGCTTTCAAAACAAGATGCATTGATTTTGTTAGCTAGATCTGAAAATGTTAGCTTAATATAAACCAGATTTGAAATCCGAATGACAAAAAAAAACCGAATCAAAGAAACTGAAATGCAAAAACTGAACATAGACATAGTTATCAGTAACGCAAACACTATAGAAATATGCAAACATGCCTAGATCTGACACAAACGTGTCTTCTGAACACACATGCAGCCTGCGAACACAAATGTGTCTAGAGGCCTCGAAGACGCGATTAGGGAACACAGACACGACTTTGTAATCTGCAAAAAAAGTAAAATAATGTCGAAGATGCAGACATGATTCTAGACATCACAAACGCAAAAGAAAATAAAAAACGTGATCCTAAAATGCGTAGACACGAAAATGTCGCAATGTTGTCGAAAATGTTAGATATGCAACTTCAAAAGCACAAAATCTACAAAAAAAGATGTTGAATGCAAAAGGGACAAGGGTCCCACCGGGCGTGCCAAAATGTTTATGGTGAAAGTGGATAAAACAATATTGAAAGACTAAATTAATTCAACCACAAAACCCTAGCCTAACAACAACAAAGATCCACCATAACATATGAAGATTACCTAAGACAATGCAAATCAAATGAAATCACAAAGATTATACCATCACATGTCCAATAGGGTTTGAATCTCAATTCTTCCTGTCTCCATTGATCTTGCTTGATATATTTGCTCTCAGATTTTATGTGTGCACAAGAGCTCAACAAAGAACAGAAATGTGGTTGCAAGTAGGCTTGATCGCATATGTAAGTTCGAAAGCATAGTTGGGTCCTCAATTGATTAGGTTGATAATGAAGGAAGCATCTCCTTATATAGAAGACACTATAAGAAATGGAGGGATAAGATTAAGAGGTGTAAAAGATAAATGGTCGGCTATGATTAGAGGGTAGGTAGAGAAAATAAGAAAATAATGAGAGGGTAGGTAGTGTAGGAATTAAGAGATGAATGACACGTGTCATGGGTAGAAAAGGCTAATGAATTAATTAAATAAATAAAGATTTATTTAATTAATAGAGGAAGTGGGATCACTTAAATAAATAAGATATTTATTTAATTTAGGGAAAAGGATAATTTAAATAAATAAAAGTATTTATTTAAATGAGAAATAAGGCTAGAAGAGGATAATTGAATTAATTAAATAAATAGAGATTTATTCAATTAATAGAAGAATTAGGCTAAGATAGACATGACAATTTTAGGTGTCTACAATATTAAACATAATTATCTAATTTATAATGCTCAAATCTCAAACTCAACACATATATGTCAAATTTGTGGTTTCACATCAGAGGACTCTATTTGAGGCCATACAAAGATTTCTTCAATTTACGAACCAAATTACTTTTACCTTTTACCATGCAGTGCTCTGGCTGTGTCATAGAAATATCTTACTCCAAATTACCATGAAGGAAAGCAGTTTCACATCCATTTGCTCAACCTCTTAATTATAAGAAGCATCAAAAGAAATAAAAAATATAATGCATGTCATTTTACAACATGATAAAATATCTCATCACAATCAACACCCTCAACTTGAGAGTAGCCTTTTGCAACCAACCTCACTTTATACTTGTCAATACCTCCATCTCAACCAATAATTTTCTTGAACACCCATTTATAGCCAACAAGTTTTTGTCCTTAAGGAAATTGTATAAGCTTCCTTTCCTTCGTCCATATAAATCTTCTAGGATTACACATCATTAATACCTAATGCCTCTTCTATAGATCTAGGTTCATCCATGCCAGTATACAAAGAAAAAATACATCTCCAATAATTAGGTGAATACATTTCAAGTGGTTATTTATGGCTTTTAGACCTTCAAACAAGTTAAGTGGGAGGTTCTTTCTCCTCTCTAAAGATTAAAAGCTAGATGCACACTCCTCAATTTCTTGTCTATTCTAGGGGTCTTGATTCAACTTTCATAGGTGTAGAAGAACATTGACTCACATATTCTTATTTATTTTCTTCTAGCTATAATGTAAGATAAGGAGGCTTAGTTTCTCTAAATATAAAAATAATACTTCTACTATATTTTACCTTTTGTGCCTTAGGATTCCAAGGTTTTGTACTCTTTCACACCATAACTATGCCCAATGAAGATATATTTCATAGCCTTATTCTCCAACTTTTTTTTTTTACTTTGGCACATGTATATGCCTCAACCAAAAACTCTAAGATGTATCCATGAGGCTTATGACTAGACCATACATATATAGGCACTTTTCCAACAAGAGATGATACAGAAGACCTACTAATTAGGCAGAAAGAAATGAAAATAGCTTCAACACAAAAAAAAATTCTACACTAGCACTACTCAACATAGTTATAGACTTATCCATCAATGTCTTGTTCATTCTATAATGCCCTGCCAAGAAACCCTAAAGGATTAAACTAAAACACTTGAAAAAGAGTGGAAATAATTTTTTTTTAAAACATTATTGAACTAAAGATGCATTAAGATAAACATTGCATTTAATTCGCACAAGCGGAAGTCTTAACTACAACACCTAAAGGGTTTCCCAATGTGGATTACTTAATAAAACTAATCATTACTTAAGGTCAATTATCTATTTAAGATATATTTAACAATTAGGAACTTAATTAAAGTAAACAATGATTGATTCATACTTGCACTTGATAATGTAAACATTTCTATGCTACATTCATAATAATACATTCATTTACAATACATCAATGATTCTAATTTAAGATATTAATCCTACCATATAATTATCATCATAATACATTGCATATACATTACTAGGTCTTCAAAATATTGCATTGCACTTAAAACACCAAGTCTCATAAGAGTACATAATGATTATATGAAAATTACAACTTGCCATGAAGGCATACATAAACAAAAGATACATCCGACCATATAAGGTCCAAGAACTACAAGAATGATCCAAGAAGAACAAATAATATCCAACTGGTACATGAGATGATCAAATCCATGAGAACAACCGGTACACCTACGAAGCCAACTCTCGCTAGAAAGGAACAAACATCCGATGAAAAGTGGCACTACCACCCAACCATGTGGCTCAAAAATAACCATCCCAATATGCTAGGAGATAGAAATAAGACCCTCTAGCAAACCACAAAGAATGCACACATGGTCTAAACATGACATTGGTTAAGCACATAAAGAAAACACACACAATGATGACTCTACAATAATACTCTAGGTGACATCAACAAGTCTACACATTAGTGAACATAAGGGAAGAGTGTCATCACATAGCTTGGAATGGTTATCCTGGCAGGCCTCCATAGGCCTCGGTCCCCATCCTGAGTTATCTTGGTAGCCTCTCCCAAACCCCCGGCCCCATCCAAGTTTCATGCAAACCCAACAAACCTTTCGTGAGGACAAAGTTGTTGGTTTTTCCATTCCAAACCTTCCCACTGCATCCCGAGTTTGTACAAGCACTCAACCATGAGCAGGGTAAAATTAATCTTAATTAATGTTTAAGCTACCCAAACCCACTAATACACTATTAGGTTATCACTTAATTATCCAACTACCAAGGGGATTATCCTGTCAGCCACTTTGGGCCCGACCTCGACTCGAAAGCCACTCTTCCTTATAACACTACAAAATCCCAAAAGAACTCCAAGGAAAAAACATAAAAAACAACTATAAACTAGAGTTCAAATAAAACTAAGGAAGTACACTTGGTCACCAACCCTACCATATAGGTTTAACGAACTGGATAATTCAGTCTACTCACGAAACATGACCACAAAAAGGAAAGAAACATGGAAAAGGAAAAATCAACATAAAGCCAATTAACTTGCACAATTACTTGATTAAGAAACCAAAACAAATATGAAACCCAAAGCATTGTTTACATTCAAAAATAGATTTTGTTTTTCCTTCATGTTCATATTTGACCAAGTTTACTATAATTTCTAAATTTTGATTTAAAGCATTTATTAACAATGATTTCCCAAAAACAACAATAATCCTCTAATCCATATTCACTAACATCATTTAATAATTCTAAAAATTATATCTATATATATATATATATATATATATATAAATTAGATAATTCATAATATACCAATAAAATATAAATATACAAATATATATAATACATTTAAATATATTTAAATAAACACTGGGCCCTACAAAAGAGGAGGCGAGGGCATATGAGGGAAGGCATGGGTTTGTGGGCCCACACTCTGGGTCCTCCCCCACAATCGTGGGTTTACCCAAAGACTGTGGGTTTCCCCATAGTCGTGGGCTCCCACGACTGTGGTTGCCTAGCTCCCATGGCTCCCCATAGTGGGATACCCACTAAAACTTAAAAAATAATAATTAATAATAATTAAAAAGACACAAAACTTTAAAAATAATAAAAATTTCAACAACATTTCCCCCAGATTTGATAATTAAATAAACATAAATTGCTTTCTTTTTTAGCATGCTTAAATAAAATTCTATAAAATAAATTCAACAAAACACAGCTGTATATAAACATCAAACAAATAATTTCTTCTGATAAAATAATTTTTATTTGCAATCATAGCAGATTCCAAATTTCCCATTTTTCCATTCACAACAAAAGCACAATTTTTTTTGAAATTTCAAATTCCTAACCCAGATTTTACAAAAATATATTTTCTTTTGCTCTACAAATCCGAGTCTCACATGGAGAAATAAAAATAAACTTTAAATATAAAATTTACAAAAAACACATTTCAAAATCAACACCAAAATTTTCATAACAGAGATTTAAAAAACCTACCTTATAAGCTTTCTTGGAAGAAAATGGAAGATGAATCCAAAGCTCTCCACCAAATTAAAACCCCTTCAAAAATCTCTTCAACACCAACGAAATCAAATTTTACAATAGAGAGCCAATTTCCCCAAACTAAAAAGAACTCCCTATTTTGGAAAAATCCCCAAAATATAAAGGAATTTTCCCAAAATATCCTTTTAGGGAAAAATTCTTTTCCTCAAGAAAATTGAAATTGAATTTCTTTCTCCAATTAATAACATTCACATTTTTAAATTTAAAAAATCAATTTTCCTCACACACAAAGGCCATTTAGATAACTTATTTACTAAAAAGTAAAAATGACTTTTTTTCAGATACACAAGACATATAATAAACCCACTAGATAAATTTTAAACAATTAATTTAATCAATCAACCTAGTATAATTGATTTATCTATTTAACCATAAAAAGTGCCCATATAATTTATTCTTAATTTAATTTACAAAAGCAGTACACATTAATTATTAATAACCATAAGGTATTAATAATTAATTTCACATTAAATAACACTAGAAGAGAATTAATAAAGTCACAAAATGCATAACATGTAAACTCAAACAAACAAAGTAAAGAGATGACCCGCATACCAACCTAGGGAAGGTCAATAGAAGACTGACAATGCTCACTATCGAGCAAGGCTAGGGATTATATTTAGAGCCTTAAGACTATCTCCTCCACTTCCATCAGATTAATTAGGTATGCTCAGACCTGTGGAACCAGGTGAAGTCAGTATCATGTACCAGCAATTCCTGCATCACCGAACCACACATACATATACATATACAATTATGATAAACACATCGGTGAAGGATGATCGTGACTTTTCATGTCTCACCGAAGTGAGTGACGGGAAATCATCTCCTCACACCCCATACAAATTATACACATACATGAAGACATATTAATGATGCAACTCATACATAAAGTAAATGTGTTAGTCCATGGTCAATAACACATAAATAAAGTTAACATCTAATCATTCAGAAGGAATTAATGCATAATCAACATTCACTGAATCATAAGTCAAAGTATAGGCCATAATAGCATAATGTCTGAATAAAACATCACCACATAGTGTATCCAAAAAAAGCACTGAAAAGTCAACCATGGTCAAAATAAGTATAAAAAATAGTCTGATCAAGGGAGAGGTACTACATCCTCCCCCCCAAAACTAGGCTTACTCCTGGAATCCTAAAATAGATATGGATAAAGCTCTCCCATCTTCACTGCATCCTCCCACGTAGTCAAGGTCTCATCATTTGGGTCCCATAGGACCCTTACCTGGTCAATGGTACCACCCTTGAGGGTCAAACTCTGATGTTGAAGAATGCGCACGGGTTCCATGGAAAGTTTCTCATCCTCGACCTGCAATGCATTCCAATAAAAAACATGGGTCACATTAGGATGATAAGGTCTAAGAATAGAAACATGAAAGACATTGTGGATGCAGGATAGGCTTTATGGCAAGGCAAGATGGTAGGCAACAAGTCCTATCATCTCAAGGATCTCAAAAGAGACAACAAAGAGAGGCACCAACTTAGAACCATTTCCATAATGGATTAGACTCTTTCATGGATGCACTGTCAAGAATACTCGGTGTCCAATAGAAAAATGGTAATCAACTCTGTGAGCATCAACATACTTCTTCTGTCTATCCTGCACTGCTACCAAATGCTCACAAATCTGCTCAACCTGTTGCTCCATCTCTCGAAGCATATCCAGACCTAAACACACCTTGTCCTATAACTAATCTCATCTCAAAGGAGTGCAGAAAGGAAAACCATACAATGTCTGGAAGGGAGACATACCTATGGATCTATGATATCCATTGTTATAAGCAAACTCCACAAGATAAAGATAGTCCTCCTAGTGCGACTGTTGGTCCATAACATACATGCGAAGCATGTCCTCCAAAACCTGATTCACGGACTCAATCTGACCATCGGTCTTTGGGTGATAAGATGAACTTAAGTTCAACTGGGTCCCTAATGCATGCCGAAGTGAGGTCCATAATGCTGAAGTAAAGACATGATCCCTATCTGAGATGATCCCCCTAGGAATCCCATGTAGTCTCACCACATCCTCCATGAAAACTTGTGACACCACAAATGTTGTATAAGAAGATCGTATAGGGACAAAATGAGCAAATTTGGTCAATCTGTCAATAATGAGCATGATGGTGTTGTGATGACACGAAGAAACCGACAACCCTACTATGAAATCCATGGAAATGATTTCCCATTTCCAATCTGGTACCAAATTAGGCTGTAAAAGTTCTGTAGGATGGTGATGCTCAGCCTTAAATCACTAACACTCCAAACACTTCAATACAAAATCAGCAATGTCACGTTTCATGCCAACCCAATGATATATCTATCTCAGCTCTGTGTGCATCTTCTTGACACTCGGATGTGCTAAGTAAGGTGCACGATGGGCCTCAGTCATGATCAAAGTATGAAGTCCATCCAACAAAGGTACATAGATCCTCCCAAGATGTCAAAGAAGACCATCTGCCTCAAAGTTATATCCATAATATTTGCCCTTTAATGGTCTTCCAGTCTCACTCAAGGCTCTAACCTCCTGATACCAGGTGTCTTGTGGAAGAATCCCAAGGATTCTATCTCTCAAATCCACCCCAAGGGACAATGCTGAAACCTCATGCCGTCTTTGACTGAAAGCATCTACCACTACATTCTCTTTCCCTTGAATGTATCAAACCTCAAATCATATTCGCCAAGGAATTCCATCCATCTCCACAATCTAGCATTCAAGTTTGGCTGAGTAAAAATATGTTGCAAGATATGGTGATCAATGTGTAACTCAAATAGATGCCCTAACAAAAAATATCGCCACTTGAATAAAGCATTAACTACAGCTGCCAACTCTAAGTCATGAATGGGATATTTTAGCTCATGGTCCTTGAGGTTGCTAGACTCATAGGCTACCACATGACCATCCTACATAAGCACTGCTCATATGCCTTCTAGAGAGGCATCGTAAAATCCATGAAGTCTCTGGATGGATTAGGAACTACCAAAATCGACACTCACAAGGAGTTCCTTCAGAGTACAAAAGACTACCTCACATTGTTCTGAACAAACATACTTCTTCCCTTTACTCTAAAGAGAAGTGATTGGGTGAGCTATTTGGGAAAAAATATGAACAAAACGATAGTAGTATCTAGACAAGCCCATAAAACTCCGAACCTAAGAAATATTTGTCGGCACTGGCCAACCTACAATGGCTTGAATCTTAGAAGGATCCAAGGATACACCTCCCGATGAAACCAAATGACCACAGCCAAGTTGGCATAAAGCTGATTCTCCCTCAAACACTACAATACCTATCTCAAATGGTCCTCATGCTCCTCCATGGTTCTAGAGTAAATCAAAATATCATCCAAGAACACAATGATGGACTGATCTAAATAGGTGTGGAAAACCCATTCATGAGGCTCATGAACACTGAAGGCACATTTGTCAACCCAAATGGCACCATTGTGAACTCATAGTGATCATAATGAGTATGAAAGGTCATTCTATGAATGTCTGCATCATGGATATGCAGTGGATGATACCCTGATTTCAGATTGATCTTAGAGAACACCTTGTCTCCCTTTACTAGATCAAAGAGATCATCTATACAAGGCAATGGATACCATTTCCTAGTGGTAACCTTATTCAACTAGGATGGATGAACCCCTTGGCCAACAACTCCTCCATCTGCAACTTCAGCTCACTCAAATCCTGAGTGGTCATCTAATATGGTGCTTTTGAAATAGGTTTCTCTCTAGGAACTAAGTCAATGCGGAAGTCTATATCTCGCTTCAGAGGCATACCAGGAATGTCACTAGGGAAGACATTGACATACTCCCGAAGAAGAGGGTGACTATCAAAAGTGACTTCCTAACTTCTCTTCTCATCCAAGTACTCAAGAGAAACTACAAAAAGCTAGCACCCCTTACACATACACCACTTAAGATGCATAGTGGAGATCATACAAAGGGATATCAACCTATGAATCCCAACTATCTCCACTTTTCTGTCATGGTCATCTAAACACTCTACTCTCTTCTGACGATAATCCACACTAGCCCTATGTGATTCTCACCAATCCATCCCCAACACAACTCCATAAGACCCCAAAGAAATGACTCGAAGGTCAACTATGGTAGCAAAGGGTCCTAGGTCCAACTCACACCTCAGAATGAAGGAATCTACTGCCACACGAGAACCGGTAGCCAACTCTACTTGCCACCTATCCACATGTCTAGAAGACATGAGCCCACACTGATCCACAATGGAAGAAGCTATAAAGGAATCAAAAGAACCCAAATAAAATAGTACCAAAATAGATATACCACCCAACATACTTGTGGTCTCAATAATGGTGCCCTGATGCTCTACATGGCGGTTATCAACCGTTGCAAATACTCTATGAGATCGACCTACATCCCCAATAGTAGGCTCTAAAGCTAAAGATCTTTGACTAGCTGTCTGATGTGATCTTTGAGAACAATGTGCAGTTATGTGACCATACCAACCACAGGAGAAACATGCTCCTCTACTGGGTCCTCTATCTCCAGTCATCCCACTGCACTGTTGAAAACTACCCATACTAGGGGCATGAGAAACACTCTATGAGGACTGACCCAGAAAACTCTTCCTAGCTCACTGCCAGTTTGTGTCCTTTCTGAACTGAGGATTACCCCCACGATGACCGGGTGAACTCACAAAGTTGGTTACCACTTTTTGGTACATCCTGATTTTTGCTGAAATCATACATTTTTTGGAAAATATAATTATTTAAGCTTTAAGAGGTCCCATTTGAAGTAATTAATTGAAGAGAGTTAGATCAAAGACTCTTAGATCAAAATTTCTTGGATAGAACCTCTCTACTTCTAAATCATACTTGCAATGGAGTCTCCTTTGCATCTATCAAATGCTGATAAAAAACCAATTTTACATTAGCTTTTGAGGGGTCAAACAAATTCATTTAGAAGTTTTGTTTTCTTAAGGATTTAGGCCTTATTATAAGCTTTCCAAATAGTATAATTTTTAATATATTTAAGTTTATTAATATATTTTTATTTTATTTTTTATGAATCTAGGTTTTTCACCGAACATGAACTTCTTTGTTCAATGCATTGGGAAAAATAGCAAACTAATTCAAAAAAATTCTAAAAAATATCTATGCCCTAGGTATTGATGTCTTCTTTCTAACAAAAAAAATAAAACTTAATTTTGATATATGTAGAGCAAGTTATGTGTTCAAACGTACACCTATATCTAAATTATAATTAGTCAGACTTCAAAACTTAATAAAATAAAAAATATTCAACATATCACTGTCAAACCAACTACATGCCCTGGGTATTGATGTTACAAACCAAAATTTAAAAGAGATAAATTTTTATCATTTATAGAAAAAAATTTATACATTTCGGGATGCATATCACTCTTAAAAAATGTTGTTTCCTGTAAAAAACTACTTTTGAGGGAGATGGAAAAATCAATAAAATTTTATTCAAAAAAAATTGAAAAAAATATATTTAGAATCTACAAAAAGGATGTTACAAATCACTAGTTTACATCATCTTCAAATTCTTAACGATTTAAAAGATATAGGTGTCAGAAAGTGAAGGTTTTTTGCAAAATGTTCATCTAAGTGTCAAAGTTGGTCAAAAAGTGGGAACCAGTATTGTGAGTTCACCCGACCCTGAAAATTCTTCTGCCTAGGTTGGAACTTTTGATGTTGTTGCTGCTGCTGACCACCTTTGTGCTTGAAAACTCCTAAGAGGTACAATAGCTTGAGACTGACCACCTCTAGCCCCAGATCCACCTGATGGTGCACTACCAGTCTAAACCCCAGTCCGTCCACCAAGTGCACGGGACAAATTTTGCTCCACTAACCAAGCTTTTGCTATGGCTAACTCTACAAATGTCGACTCAAACACCCGAACTCCTCCACTGATATGATCATTCAGACCCCTCATAAAGTGTTGGACCAACATAGCCTCATCATTTCCTATATCAACATACTACTTGAGCTCATAAAATTTATGCTCATATTGCTCTACATTCATCCCCAACTAGTGCAACTCATGGAACTCGTCTGCACAATGTTGCCTCCATTGAACTGAAAGGAAATGAGCCCTGAACCTCTCCAAAAATAACTCCCATGAAGTTGAACCTATGTCCACATTAATCTTCTGCTCCTCGAGTCTACACCAAGTGGAAGCAAAAGCTCCAAGATGCATGATGGTGCATCTCACCTTGGTGTTGTTGCCATATAGATGCATGGAAAAACACTGGTCCAAATCAATAAGCCAGGTCTCGGCCTCCAACCCACTGCCTAAACCGTCAAATGTAGGAGGGTGGGATCTTAATAAATCCCTCATGTGACCAAAAACTACAACCTCCTAATCAATTGAATTTTCTCTCATCCTAGGGGACCTCTCCCTATCTCTATCCACATGCTCAAATTGGTGAGATTCCCCAAACTGCATATCATCTTGTTGATCAACCTCGGGTCTAGGGCCTAATCAAGCCAAGACCTCCTGAAATATCTGATGCAACTCATCCCTCTCAGGAACTTGCTGAACAATAGGCTTCTCACTATGTCGAGTCACATCCCTCTGCTAACTTAGGTGAACTAATTGATGTTCTTTGCCTCAACACTCTCATGAGTATGCTGAGAAGGATTCTAACGGGTAGCCCTATGACCATGTCCTCTACCTCTACCTAGACCACGACCTTTACCCTTACCAGGCATAATCCTTTCAACAACACCCCAAGAATAAAAGTTTAGATCTCCAGCAAGGATACTAACAAGGAAGGCGCATGCACTAAGACTTAGAAATCGGTCTAGTTAGATGGGCTCATATGAAACCAAAGTACCCAATGTTGAAACTTGGGCTTTGATACCAATTTGTAATTCCCTGCCAAGAAACCCTAAAGGATTAAACTAAAACACTTGAAAAAGAGTGGAAATGTTTTTTTCTCACTATGATATATTCTATGCGTTTAAGAGACCAATTTTTAAGTTTCTATTTTATGTAGTTAAAATAACATGACTTGTCTTTCTCACTAGTTACCCCAAGGTAGTTATTAAGCATTTTCAAGGATTCAAATAGAAAAATGTAGAACTCGTAATGTGAATTTTAATTGCATAATTATGTAGTTCCCTATGATTCTCAATTGAACACGCTACTCTATGTAGGGAATGTACAAACAAAAGAATTCTATTCAATCATTCAAAATAAAATAAATTGAGGGCAACAAATGAGGAGATATATAAAGGAATGAAAAAATCTATAACATTAACCCTAAGGCATGAATTAATAAAATTACTGGACTAGATATTGAACACATGGTTTGTAGTTGCTAGTTGACCCAATATGTAGGAGATTATAATGGCAACCAAATGATCTAGCCACATCAAATTTGGGAAGTTGACACAATTAGTAGGGAGAGAAGTCCTTGGATACCTTGGGAATTCTAGCATGAACTAATATATGAGTTAAAAAGGAAAGACCCCATTAATTAAGAATTATCATGCAACCCATCTGAAGAGCATTGAGGTACATGCAGTTGGTCAGAGAGCATAATGTGATATGGTTACTTCTCATGTTACTTTCCACCTATATTGTGGTGGCCTATCCCACATTGGAAGGGAGGTGCATCTACAATAACGGAGGTAGAGACATGATCCTAAAGGAATATAATAGAGCATCTAAAAGTATTTTACTAGACATTGCAATCCCAACGCAAGAACATTACTACCCCAACGAACTTTAGAGAATTGGCATCGTATAACCAATTTCCCCCTCCTACTTGAGG